>NC_085858.1:54652623-54700123 GCF_034702125.1 Engraulis encrasicolus | reverse complement strand
CATTCACACAGGACCTTGTTTTCATTTCATGATATATGTACTTAACTATATAGAATGGTCAAATGCATCAGTGTTGAGCAAGACAAAAGTTTCAAACAACGGTTTGTTTATTGTATAGTCTCTGCGTCTGTAGAAAAAACAATGTATTGGAATATCCTCAGAATGAACTGAGAGCCACTATTCCGGAATTGACATCGCACACTGATTAACATATACATATATTACACATATACATATAACATATTAACATGACAGCCACTGAGGGCTGCCCCCTTGCACGGGTGAGGCATAAATGCAATTTCGTTGTGTGCAGTGTGCAGTGTTCACTTGTGTGCTGTGGAGTGCTGTGTCACAATGACAATGGGAGTTGGAGTTTCCCAATGGGCTTTCACTTTCACTTTATGTCAGTGCCAGATTACAGCAAAATGGCTCATTTCCATCTGGTGTCCCAAAAAGGCAGGCTATATGCAGAAATTGCAGACATGTCAAAATAAGGTCACACTAAACAAGCTCACCTCTGCAGCAGACGCACAAACTTGGTGGCCGACTGGAAGAGCTGCTTGAGGCTGCGGGACACCGACAGACGCTTGGTGGGGCTCAGCTGCCGGCCATTTTCTGGAACATCAATGAGAGATGGAGTGAAGATATGGAGTGAAGACTGATTAAAAAAACACCAACTGGGTGAGCAGTATACCCAGCTCACAGTCCTACAGTACAGTTGAAGACCGCAGTATACCCAGCTCACAGTCCTACAGTACAGTTGAAGACCGCAGTATACCCAGCTCACAGTCCTACAGTACAGTAGTTTTTTTGTTTTTTGTTTTTTTTCTCTTCAAAATGCTACTATTACTATGTCAGAACGCTATAAAGGACTTTTTAGGAAAAGCACAACAATTACCTCTTAATGTATGTCCTCTACAAGTCTTCTGTTGTCCAGTCTTGCACTTTAAATGTCTGTATGAGCACTGTCTATGTCCATACTGTCTTAAGTCCATGTATAAGTACTGTCTATGTCTATACTGTCTATGTCCTTACCTAGATTAGTCTGTGTCTGTATGGGAAAGCAAGAAATGTAATTTCAAATTCTTTGTATGACCAGTGCATGTAAAGAAATTGACAATAAAACCTACTTGACTACTTGACTTGACTTGACTTGACTTGACTTGACTTGACTTGAAGACCCATGTAATGCACTGTCCACATAACAACGGCCCTCAGCACAGTCTAGCCCCAGGCTTGAATACACAACCTCACAACAACTCCGCATAGAAAGTACAGAAACGAAGAGACTTTATCAAGTAAGTTTAAAGGCAAACTTTTTTTTTTTTTGCTAAGTCAGTATATCCCCTTGGGGTGTTAAGAGGGAAGTTTACAGACATTCTGGCGCTGAATTAGGCCAGCTGGCATCTTGCTGTGCTACTGTGAATGAAAGAGTTGCCAGTCTGGATTTATCCCCTGTGTTGGCATTTGTCATTTCCGCCAGTGTGTCTATGCATCATTAATAACATACATACATAGGGGTGATGTGCTGCAAGCAGACAGGGGCCCCTGGCAGCTTTAGCCGGGCCCAAAACAGGCCGGGCCCTCACCCAACGCATACAATTGAATGCAAACCCAATTCTGGGGCCCCCCTCTGTCTGGGCCTGGGACAACTGACCCCATTGTCCTGTTGGCTTCCCCGATCGAAGGAAGCGGCACTCAAATGTTGGTGGGATTGTACAATGTGGGTGTACACAACATGGAAACAAGCTCTCCAAAGTGATTCTTTATGCTGGTAAGATCTTGACCTGGATTCTCTCTTGTTAAAAGGCTACAAGCTAAATACAGAAAGTCTTTGTTTCCAAGATGACTGGCACCCAAACTTTGATCTCAAGTGTGTCTTTGATCATGATGACACACTCAAAATGTTCAAAGTGGTGATTATCATGCACTCATAATAAGCCACCGAATGAGCTCCAATTCAAAAGAAGTGTCAATTACTCTTTTAAGAATACAAAACATTTTGAGGATTACATCTTGGTTCATACTAACTACCAAACTTCTTAATTTTTTTCCACATTCACTTTTTTGGCTTATCATTAGGCATTTTGAAAAACATGAAGATGTTAGGAGATTTTTAATTAGCTTGAGTAAAAGTGTGTGAAGTGTGATGAGCCTACTCTTCTCTATCAGTGCGTAATATTTTATTGGAATATTTCATTTGACAGTTCCGTCATTGTGAATGTATATAGTTATCATGAATTATTTAAATGTAAAGTGAGCAGGCTTGCTGTGACGTTAACAAGCCTGGTGCATAGTCCCTACCAGTGGTGTAGTCTACGTAGAACGCGGGTATACAGAGTATACCCACTTCTAAATTTCAGGGATTTCAGTATACCCACTTAAAATTGATTGATCCATTGTTTTGAATAGCACATATATATACAGTATACCCACTTCAAAAAATGCTCAAATATACAGTATACCCACAACAAAAAAGTAGACTACACCACTGGTACCTACCTGTGCAGAAGCCCCTGTAGTGTGGCTCTCTGATCTGCTCCAAGATCTTCCCCACAGCCGTCTCCTGAGCTCTGCTCCGCACCCGCACCCCGCTACACTCCAACCAGCCTGCAGGGGGAGACACACACAACACAATCCTAAAACAGCCCGATTTGGCATTCTATCTAAATACACAGCAAAAAGGCAGTTTTCCATACAAAAGGCGGCTGCAAAGTGGTGTTGTCTTATGTCGAGTTGAGTGGTGGTGTTGTGATTGGTCGATTTGCATTTCCATTACAAATCGTGTGACTACGAATTCATGGACAGAGAACGGCATTGGGTTGATTCCTAATTAATTTCCTCTTTGTCAAATGAAGCTGAAACAAAGGCACTCCAGAGGCTCAGGGCCAGGTGCTTACAACATGAATCAAACAATGTTGGGAACACCTGTCCTCTTCCAAACTGACAGCAGTGAAGGTAGGATGTTGAGATGACTCTCTTGCCTGCCTTTGTTCTTTGTTCAAATGAAAGTAGTTGTCAAAAGTGTCTGCTGCTGCGACATTTCTATGCAAATGGAAACATAAACAAGTCTACATAATAATAGAGCCACTGTAACTCACTGGAAGGAGTAGCGCAGGGAGGGCTGGAGGTCTGAGGCGGGCCCCATCCTCGCACGTTGTAGGCGCACACTCTCACGTAGTACGCCGTGCCCTGAGACACAAGGCAAGGCCATCAGTTTCTCCTGAAATGTTTCTCATTAACGTCCCCCCCCCTCCTTTTTAACTAATTAAAGTAAGAGGTTCAATGTCTGGTTCACGGGGTTTTACACAAACAAGTAAGATTCACTGCACTTTGAAAATAAACAACCACTTTCCCCCAAACCATACATTACACTTGGACTAGAGTGCTGGAGGCTGTGCTAGTAGTTGTGGTGGTGGGTCTTACAGTGGCCAGCCCCGTGATGCTGAAGACAGGGCTCTTTATGTGGGTGATGAAGCCAGTTCCACACATGGGCTCAAACGTCTCCGATGTGCTCCACTCCACTGGGGAGAAATTAGATCACAACAAAGAGAGAAAATATTAATATGGTGGTTAACAAATTTACAATTCAATCAGTACTGACTCTTCTTATGTCTACAAAGCAAAACAAAGCAAGCTACAACCACTACAGATCAATAAATAACATTAACATTGCATCACAAATTAACAGATGTTTGCATATATTATTTGATTTTCTATTTTACATAGTATGTTATTTGATCTTCTATTTTAATAAAGTTAAGTAAAAAAATAAATTATTTATTACCACACCACATAGCTGGTGGTAGTTTTTGGTAGCTCAGTCCACGGGGGAAGGTTAATACTATGCTCCTCTTACAATAACTGGCCTGCAGTGAGTTCACAGTCAATGATGCTTCAATACACCATATATACCGTAAATATAATAACACCATAAATAGAATAGCCATTACACTTAGCTGACGTTTTTATCCAAAGTGACCTTAAGTTATTACAGGGTATTGGATACAGTCCCTAGAGCAAGGTGGGGTTATGTGCCTTACTCAAGGGCACTTCAGCCATGAATGGTATCGGATTCAAACCTGCAGCCTTCCAATTCCAAGACCCACTCCCTAACCATTAGGCCACGGCTGCCCTAAGGCCTTACCCCTGTAGCGTGTGATGAGGCCGTTAGCCATGCCAGCCGGCTCTCTGACGGACACCGACAACGATGTGGCACTGGTCACCTGCAACGCAGCACTGCTGGGAGGGCCGGGGAGATCTGAGAGGACCAGTCACAAATACACACACGCGTTTGCATGCACACACAGACATACACACACAGACAGACACACACACAAAAAACATATAAAACATATACAAGTTTTTTTCTATTTTGGTGCACAAGGTGATAGACGTTTCGATGTACCTGCGTCTTCCTCAGAGTCAGTCACTCGAAATGTCACCTTGTGCAACAGAAAAATAAATAGTGATGCGATATTGAATAGTTGCAACCTTATAATACTATCATTCCACTAGTGTTTGTAATTACATCTACAACAGTATTCTTTATATATTTTCTTTGGGGGGGGGGTTAACCTTTATTTATGGAGAGTAAAGAAAGGGGACAGGAAACGAGTGGGAGAGAGACCGGGAAGAACCCGGAAATCGCCTCTGGTCAGGAATCAAACCCGGGTCGCCGGCGTGCCCCACTGTTTGAGCCACAGCAGGGCCTACTGTACAACAGTACTTGAAGAGCTATTTTCCAAAACGCTATATCCACCATTTTTGACTTTTTTGCATTTTAATATTGGAATTGATTGTTAAGCAGTCCTATCATCTGTGTGTGAATTCTTGCAATTCAAATGTTTTAAGAACATACTTTCCAAACTTCTTTAAAATGCATTTTGCAATGCAATTCAATGGAATGCCCAATACAAAAATGTCAATTTCCCAACATTCTATAAAATGGATATATCTCATTTTGGAAAAGAGCTCTTCATTTGTACTTCTGTGTTATACACCTCTGCCCCTGCCTGACCTGTGAGGTGGAAGCTGTCCCTCATCTTGCAGTAGAGCTGGTGGCGCAGGGTCCACAGGTGCAGCTGGCGCTGGGCGCTGGCCTGCAGGTGGAGCGGGGCCCGGGAGCGGGCCAGAACCAGCCTACGCTGTTCCTCCACACGCTGGGCCGCCACCGACACCAGGGCATCCAGCTTCAACGCCCACTCAGACGGACGACACACTGGAGGGTGGTGGGGAGAGGGGGAGAGAGCGGGGGGAGGGAGGGAGGGAGAGAGGCAGAGAGAGTATGGGAGAGAGAGAGAAACAAGAGGGGGGGGGGGGCAAAATAGAATGGGGAGAGAGGAACACGGGGAAGAGAGAGAGTGTGAGAGACAAACAGAGAATGGGGAGAAACACAGGGCAGAGGGGTTATTGAGAGAGAGAGAGAGAGAGAGAGAGAGAGAGAGAGAAAGAGAGAGAGAGAGAGAGAGAGAGAGAGAGAGAGAAGAGTAGGTACATAAAAGAACATGCAGAAAAAGAATAAGATAGACAGGCAGAGAGTATGCAGCTTGATCACCAAATATGCCACTTATAAGCTGCCATTCTGCTAGCCGTCGTGAGTGGCTGGGTTTGTCAGTCCAGGATTTAACAAAGCAAAATGAACACGGCAAGCTCTAATCTACCACCACAAGTCCCCAATCCATACCCATTGTCCACCATGATGATAATAGCCCCCGTCATTCTGTGAAATATGAACATCAATATCACAGACGGCGCACCACAACGCACCGCACTGCACACTCACAGTATGGATTGTGTCTGGCCCCGGCCTTAATTAGCACTTGCAGCAGTGGGGAATTGTGGGTTAGCACGGCCACGTCCAAGGGCACCAGGCCCTGCTCGCTCATGGCGTTAACCCACTTGTCCCTCTGCTCTGACCGGTCTACTCTTCCTCCTGCTCCTGCTCCTCCTCCTGCTCCTGCTCCTGCTCCTCCTCCTCCTCCTCTCTCCGCGCTCCAGCTTCTGTCCCGGGACAACAGGCTCTGGACAGCCATGGTGTCCTCGCTCTCCACGGCCTCCCACAGGGAGGTGTACTGGGGCACACATGAAAAGACAGATTACATTATTACATTAGCCAACCAAATGTGTCTCTTTAAGAATCGATCAAAACATTGTATTTTGTGCTTCAATTACACCTAGTTGACATTTTTATCCACAGTAATGTACATTGCAGGAGTAGAATCAAGCTCAGGTAAAAGTGTTATTTTCAGATTATCATGCTTAAATGCAGGGAATGAATACATGCAGGCCGTAGGCAAGTGATGCTTCGTACCTGAAAAAGTGCAAACTTTGACATGAAAAAACATAAAAGAGCTTACAAAACAGACCCAACAGGACTGCTGTGCCTCCCTGCTGGGTCTGATGGTGGACGACAGGGCTTTGCACTGGTGTTTGGTGACGTCCAGGTCCCCATCCATGGGTGACTCCCCGCTGCGCAGCCTGACGGAGAGGCTCCTGTAGATGCGTTTTGGGGACACCGGGCCCAGGGACTTACGCCTCTGCGGCAGCTCCTTCATCGCCACAGACATGCTGCTGACCAACGCTGAACCAGAGAGAGTAGAGAGAGAGAGGTTCCATTGGCCCATTGTTTCCGGGTTCTATTATTGCAAGGAGGAGGGGGGGGGAATCCCCCTTTAGGCAGACCTAGGCAGACCTAAGGACTGTTCTATTCAATGCTAGGAGTATTATGACACGCCCCTTTAGGCAGACCGGAACCTGGTCATGTTAGGTGCCCATAGCAACCTATTACATTGGCATATCTCTATATACTTAAAGAATCTCTGGCTGAACAAAAAGAGAAAGTGAAAGACAAGGGGCATGTAAACCAACGGTCCTCAAACTTTTTTTTCCCAATAAACTAACCTGACCTCATAATAAGCCTGCCTGCCAATGCCCCACTTAGTATTAACCCCTTAGCGCAGAGCCTATGTTATAACTTTGCTGTCACAAAAATTGTAATGGCTGTGTCTTGATCTGTTACTTAAGGCTCTCGTACTGTCATAGCAATGTTGTAGTTGAGTTTTGTTCAGCAAATAGTGAATAGGTTCCCTTGCATCTGCAGTAAGAGGCTACAAAATAAAATGAACTAATACCTCCAGTGGCAACTAAGCAACGCCCCCTCTCAACTGCATCCTTCCCAACGCCCCTCTAACCCCACCGCCCAAGGACTCCCCAACGCCCCTCAGGGGGCCGTAGAGCCCCCGTTGAGAAAAAGTAATGTAAACAATAAAAAAGGCTAGTGATACAGCAGTGTCGTGGTGGGAACTTGTGTTTTTTTAAGCAATTATTACCTGCCCTCTTCCTGCACCCCCTTAACACATGCTGATCCACCAATGGAATGCTGTGGAATACAGTGGAATACAGCACTATGGTCATTACCATTATGGTAACAGCTAATTTATAACAGGGGACGTGTCTTACTGGGTTAAAGAGCACCTGTAAAATACTTTTCTTGAGATTCACTTTATTGCAGCCCCATCTCCTTAGCAAAGTGAAAGTCATGGGGCGGGGGGCTGATACATTACACTCAGCTGCAGCTGACGCTTTTATTCAAAGCGACTGACAGTTATGACAGAGTATTGGTTACAGTCCCTGGAGCAATGTGGGATTAGGTACCTTACTCCAGGGTTCTTCAGCCAATATCTACGAGATTTGAACATGCAACCGTCCGATTCCAAGACCAGCTCCCTAACTATTAGGTCATGTCTACCACATATGCAAAATGATACAGTCCTACTGTACTAACCTCGCCTTGACTGTGTACACTGTTTGTCACATTTTTGAGTGAAAGGTGTCGTGTGTGTGTGTGTGTGTGTGTGTGTGTGTGTGTGTGTGTGTGTGTGTGTGTGTGTGTGTGTGAGTGTGTTATTACATGGTACTGTTTGACCATTGAGGTCTATTCTTCGTCCTTTCAGTCAAAAATTTGAATCAGCCTTTTTCCTGCACCTTGACCAGTGCACAATTTTGTCTTTCTGAATTACTATGTATTTCTCCCCACGTATTGTCTGGGGCTGATCATGTCCTCGTTTGTAAGTCGCTTTAGATAAAAGCGTCTGCCAGATGTAATGTAATGTAATCTGATAGCATGGTTATAATCCAATTAATGTTTTAAGATGAGACACCAGCCAACGTACGCCTAATGCTGTCAGATTCAGAGATTACACGGAGAGATTCTCAAATAGCAAAACTTTTTTTAAAACTCTGAACGAGTTTGAGATTGAGCCAACTTCCCGAAAAAGTGGAATGTTACACCAAGCCCATTGAATACGAGTGTATCAGAGGGTGCGCCCAAGTAAAATAAATAACTTTTGGTGTGTAAAAAAACCCTACTAACTTTAAGAGGGGAAAATCTGCTCTCTCGAGCTGAGTCTCATTATTTATTTATCAATTTCCACCATGTCCACAAGCAGATGTGCTTCAGCCCTTAAAGGGGTATGCCACTATTTTAGGGCTTAATACAGTTAAAATCGTTGGCCAGGGTTTATAAAGGAGGTTAAGTGTCTTATTTTTCATGTAAGCCGTTGTCTTGCTTTAAGACAAGTTAAAAGAGGGAGTATGTCGCTAAGCTAGTGAAAGTCAATGGTTCCGTGTAGCATGCTACAATGCTACACGGATCCATTGACTTTCACTAGCTTAGCGACATATTCCCTCTTTTAACACGTCTTTCAGCAAGACAATGCTTAACATGAAAAATATGAAACTTAACCACCTTTATAAACCCCAGCCAATGATTTTAACTGTATTAAGTCCCAAAATAGTGGCATACCCCTTTAAGCCATCATCACAGTGCATAGTACTTGTCATTGAACACGAGTCTCATCACACTTTCAGATGTTTTAATCAAAAACACTTTAAATAGGTTAAATTAAAAGCATCTTTGCATAGCATGCAGTGGCTCAGTGGGCTGTGGTTTGACTCTGACCCGAGGCCATTTCCTTATCCTTCCTGATCTCGCTCCCCCACTACTCTCCTGTCCTCCCTATAGCACTGCAATACCAACGAAAGCAGGAAAAGCCCCAAAGAAATCTTTGCACTGGACTGCACAAGATGCGGATGATGATACTGATGATGGTAGTGATGAAGATGAGACGCCTCATTGTGTTAGCTTTGTAATGGTTGAATGTTAATAATATAGTATTTGTTCTGCTAACTGATAATCTCAGTTTAATTACCCCTATCTTACAGTACATGAACTTAGCAGTAAACCACAATATGCCAACAGATGAGGAATAGTGGAGAAAATAAAGACATTATAAAACTTGAGCGCAGACAAGGAAGTGGCGCAATTTTATAAGAAAAGGAAACAGGAAAAAATGATGAAACTTTGAATAACATTGCATAACATGTTCATCTGACTAATGTTGAATATGTGGAAATTAAATGAAATAGACATGACATAAAAATTGAAACACAGCATGACTACCATGTAAATGTGTCAGCAGTAACCTCAAAAGACAACCATGAAACGTATAAAGTAAAATAAAGTTTCTTGGGAGAAAACAGTTGCACTATCCTTTCATGCTTTCTCTTTCTCTCAGTCTGTATGGCTTTTTTTGCGATTTAGTGTGGTCCCCCTAGACTTCCTGATTTGAGTCCACTGCTGTCATTTTGTGTCATCTTCTGTCACCCCCTGTCATCATTGCCATTCTACTCTTGTACAAACTTGAACACTCTGAGGAGACTACACAAAGGCTTTGTTTCACCTTTTTATATAAAAGAAGAGACACACAAAAAACAAGATAAGCTCTTTCGCCGCTAATAACACTCTGGCTCCCAGACGCTGGGTTTCCACAAGGCCTCTCTGTCCTCCACAGACATATCTTGTATCACCTAAACCCCTGCGATTCAGGCCAACCCAGAAATGCTACTCCTCACAGACACCTGGGCACAGTCCCTTTTGCTCAGCAGTTTCCTTTGTTTAGAATGCCTCCAGCATTGAATGTATTACACCAAGTGGTGGATGTTTGTTTCTCTAGACTATGTGTGTGGTTGCGTGCGTGCGTGCCTGCATGGTGTGCGCGCGCTCTTGAGCTTAAAAAAGTGTATCTCTGTTATTACTGAATGCGTAATGAAGGCACACTATCTCATTCTATTTTGTTTCAAATCCATTTTCAAATTTTTTTCTTCACAAAACTAGGCTGCTAAAACCAAACTTAAGACAACGACACGGTGATAATGACTCAGTGCTGGCAATATAGTTGTAAAGTACAGTTCTTTTACTGCTAAATAATAGGTCATTACGCAAACGTACTTACAGTTTCCTCGGAAATTCTTCTATTCCGGGATTAATGTAGCTCTTATTCATATGCGTCCCTGGAACCTTATAATATGGATGACGCACATTTCAGTGATAATTCCCACCAGAACAGCCGAGATGCGTGCGCAAAGGCGCCCGACTGGACTTCAGGTGGTTGTGCGTAAACTTCACCTGCTGAGTGCGACCGAAGTCACAGGAGACCGCCCCCACCTCAAAGTTTGTGTAGCCTTCTAACTGTAGAGTCTAGTCGTTGGGTAAGATGAAAAGAATAGAGAAGCAGACCATATGACGCTATCTGCACTTTTACACCACATTACGTTGAGATGCTTACGTTTCATCTCGAGCCCTGCTTTGAACTTTCAGTACAGATCAGGCCTAGCGTGTTTTCAATGAGGTAGAGCGGGGATGTCCATTTTTTATTCTTTCAGTTGGCTACATAAAAGATGCTGTTAGGCCATAGACGTGTTGAACTCTGCGAAACAGTCACGGTTTATTTAGAAGACCACAGGAAGTGGTTAAGTGTGCTTCACTGTGCATCACTGTGTGCAATTCAAACTCGGAGACTGATTTGAACGAATGCGTCAGACACATGTCCTGCTTTAAGTGTTGAGAATGAGATGAACCTTTCTTGCCCTGCATAGCCTTTCTGTCCAATCTCTCACACGTTTGTGTGATGATGGAACGGTAAAGATAGGTCACGGCGCGTACTCCCCGCCCTTCAGAGCTGTTGACAAGCGCAAATTTTATCTCGCCCACTGCAATTTTCTACCTCTTTCCCTTGCAGTTGATCACATTCATGAGAGTTGTTACCATAGTGACTAAACGTTGATCTTTTGACGTCACCACAAACCCACAACCCCACATGCAGTCTGCAAAAAAGAAAGACAATAAGATGAAGAAAAAAAGGAACTTCAGTTATCTGTAGCCTATCTGTAACCACAAGAGCGAATCGGCAATATAGAACTGCAGAATGTTTGTGACGCCATAGACTACCAAGGTCAACTGTGATGTTCTATCTTTATGTTGGGAGCCATTCCTTCAGTGGTTGCTGTGGAGCTGCACCAAGTTCATGATGCAAGGCACAATCTTTTAACCTTTATCCAATGTCGTAGGTATGGGAATGCTATCTCAATATACTTTATTTATGCTATTTTGCCTGTAAAATATAAATGATCAATCTTTAAATTTCTCACAAATGCAACACACCGACTAATTGTACATGTTTATTGGCCCATCATCCAATGGGTGTGCCCAAGGTAAAATCTAGGCAAGATGAAATGGCATGTAGCCATTATCCTGCCAAATGCTTGAACCAGCTTTAAAATTAGACCTTTCCCAACAGTGGCTTGCTTTAAAATAAATAAAGAAAATGCTTTATTTTCTTCTGCCTTATTAACTTTTAGGGTTGATATGAACTAGACTCTTATTTATATTTATTCTCAGGAGATAATACTATCCATATTTTTTTCTTTCTCTTTCTCACGCACATAGAATTTGATTGATTGATTAATTAATTAAGTAATTGATTGATTGGTTTGATTGATTGATTGATTGATTGATGGTGTCTATGCCTACTAACCTATGATTTGACAAAAAAAATAAATCTGTAGGCTGTTTTGGTTGACTGCTTTAATTTTAAAATGTTATCTTTTCCACGCAGATTTCAAATAAATAATCCACAAGAGGCATATGCTGTATATGTCATCATGAGTGCCCATAGCCACTCTGAGGGAGACCATCAGGAGGATGACCTGAAAGCTTCCATGGGGGAAAGGACAAACAAGCCAGACAACATGGCGTCTCCCGAGCCACCTGTATCAGGAGAGCAACAGCCACGGCTGTGCCCATGTGCTGATGTGTCCAATGATGAGATGTGCACTGATGCTACTGCGCTGAGTCCAAGTGCTCTGTCTTTGGGCCCCTCTGCATGTCTTCTGGAACAACAACAGGATGAGGTGGTAAGCGTCTGAGGCCTCAGATCCACTGGCTTTCTATGTAAACTGTTGCATGCAGAGGCCAAAACCATCAATGCTATTTTCAAGCAACCATATTAGTCATCATCATATAGGCTTAGGGCAACCAACCAACCAAACAAATACGTATATAATATATATAAAAAAATAATACCATGATTTGTTCCTCCTCACTTTCTCAGGACAGGGAAACACAAGCCCAACAGTTCCTATCTCCTGATGACAAGAAACAGGGAACTGACCAGAGGAAGCATCCACAAACATGCAAAGAATCTGTTTCTACACCTGAACCTTTCCCTCACAGCCAGAGAACCCAAGCTGAGGACATGTGGAAGAAGGATAACCTCCACCAGAGCTCTGATCCGCCTCTGCTCACATTCACTCCTGAGGTGGAGATGGAGGCCTGCTACCCAAGGACTCAATCACCTCATGGTGATCAGGCTGTTGAGATAACTCCATGCGCTAACTCTTTGCATGGTGCTTCTTCAAAGGAAACCCATAATACTACCATGGTAGAGAATGGTGACAATGAGGAAATTGAGGAGCACTGTTTGCCTCTACGCCGACATCCAGTTGCCCGGCGACAAAGCATGACGTTGGTTCTCAGTGCATGCCACACGGCACCGCCACCGCTGAAGCCAGTCAGCCAGGCCAAAGGGCTCGGAAACAGTTCCGGCTTCAATCCCAGGATTCTCTACTTTGATCAGAATCACTACGACCGCATTCTAATGCCTCCTCCAAAATCCACAGTGAGCTTGTTCAGGAAGAGCCGGCAGCTGCAGATGCGGAGAGCCTTGGACGAGGCCAACTCTGCGGCGGGACAGAACTCGACGACCCACGTCACCAGAGTGAGTCAACCAGCTGACCCAAAGCCTCGCAGTCACTGCGGCAAGCGGTGCCGCTGGGCCCGTGATGGGTACGAGTCTGACGAAGATGAGGGCACCCCAAGAATGAGGAAGAGGAGAAGGAGATGTGGTTCTATCTTCGGTGCTACAAACCGGCAACTCATTAGACGACACAGGAGGTCCTCCATGTCTCTTCTGGGAAGACTTCTCTCCATAGATTGGTGGAAGAACATGCTGTTTAATTTCTTCTCCACTGGAGGGGGAAGACAAGCGTCCGATGGGAGCTGTTCCTACGAAAGACATGATTGAAACTGAAACTAAATTGTATATTGGAGCTGAACTTAAGATTATGAATTCCAAAATGGTTTCTTGATGATCTATCTTTCAGAAGCAAAATAAAAAAGTGTGTACTGCAGTTGAAAGCTTATTTCTTTTGCGTCAACTCCCTACTGTACGTACAGGGGTTGGACAAAATATCTGAGACACCTGTCATTTCAGTGTGGTAAGTGTCATGGCTCAAGTGGACCAGCCTGTTGGCCAATCTTCATTAATTGCACATTGCACCAGTAAAGTGAAGTGTGAAGGTTCAATTAGCAGGGTAAGAGCACAGTTTTGCTCAACATTTTGCAATGCACACAACATTATGGGTGACGTATCAGAGCTCAAAAATGAGAAATTCTTGGTGCGCGTGTAACTGTTGCATCTTTGACCGAGACAGCAAGTCTTTGTGATTTATCAAGAGCCACGGTATCCAAGGTAATGTCTGCATACCACCAAGAAGGATGAACCACATCCAACAGGATTAACTGTGGATGCAAGAGGAAGCTGAAGCATGCTGTAATAGTCATTGAAAGACTACTACTCCTCTATGACATAACACAGGGCCTTTAGTAATGCACTACGACTTTGTCATTGCCATTCTGGTAACAACCAATTAATAACGCAGTGTATCTGTAGTGTCTTCTTCTAAGTCACTTCATTTGACGCCTTGAGGTAGTCTTAATAAGTCGATGGTTTATTCCATAACAAAAAAGGTAATCATTTTTCCTTCAAAAGTTGTCACGAAATTAAAGTTTACTAAATAATAAGTCCATAAATCCAAACATAAATTGCCATCGAAATAAAAATTAAAACCTTATGCCTGCTGGCGTCTTCCAATTCTCTTTCCAAAGTTGCACAAGCATCCAAGTTCCAAAAACACTATCAGCACGCACACGCTACCTAATTAAAAGGTGCAGGTGCAATGACTCAATCATGGCACCTGGCTCAATTAAGCCCACCAAATGCCACATAATTCCAAACGTCATTCCAGATTCGGCCAGCAGGTGTCATAAAACCGAAAATATGCAAAATGGCTCCTACACACCGGCCCCCTTATTGGTACCGGGCAAGGTACAATAATAACAAAAAACAACTAAGGAGTCATAAAGAAAATAAACAATCAAATCCAGGCAAATTATTTCCATAAATCATCATATGCACAAGTTCTTTCCAACACAATTACATTTTTTTTGTCGTTTTCCCTTTTATATATTTGTTTTGCATATTTTTTTCTTTTTCAAGTGTCCTTAAGTGCAAAAAAAATGTCCTTTCAAGAGCTCATATACGTTAGAGTCTTTCTTATAGTGCTTACGCACACAGCTCATATGCATGAAAGCATAATTCATGAGTCCAAGTTGTGTATGTGGTGTGTAATGTCTGTGTATGGAAACGTCGCTCATGTGTGCACGAAATGTGACGCTCGTGTGTGCACGAATAGATCCGAAGATCTACAGAGTCCATGATCCAAGTGTGCGCATGTGAAGACTGGATCCATCAGTGTATGTGAGAGTTCAGTCAAGCAATGATTCAGGTCACCATTTCAGGTTAATCAATGTTATATCATGCATCTTATTCATTCATGTTCATGTCACATTCATATTCAAATCAAAAGGTAACTCATATAAGTTCAAAGTTGTACCATTTCAAAGTTTACCAAGTACCATACCATCACCTTTACACAGTGTCAAATTACACCATAGTCCTATTTACACGTCATTTAACAACAAACAGACCTTTGTAATGGGTCTCTCTAAGACACTGGTCTTGGTTTTCAAGGTTACACTACGAACCACCCCCTTTGAATCTTTCTTAGTGTCTATAACCCTCCCCAACATCCAAGATGCCCTAGGGGCTGAGGGGTCTGCAACTAAGACTACATCCCCATTCACGTAGTTGCGTTTCACTCTTAACCATTTCTGCCTCTCTTGTAGAGTTGGAAGGTATTCCCTAACCCATACTTTCCATAAGCGGTCTGCTGAGCATTGTACTGGTTCCTATTTACATCTACTGTGTGTAGTGCAAGTGGAGAACTAGTAGGGGATGCATTGCCTGCCGTTTTCATTTCATTGAATGTTATTGGATACAAAGTCATGCATTTTTTCTTTGCTTTCAATTTTCTTTCCAACAGGTTTTCCTTTTCAGGTGCTAGGCTCTTTGTGGTAAGCATTTTCTTTCCAGTTTGTCTTAGGTTCAACAGGGAGAATTTGTGCTGATCCCTCGTCCAAGTGTTTATTTTGAGAACATCCATTTCCATTTCCATTTCTTTTTCTTTCTGTAAGGCAAGTATAGACCTGGGTCATTCAGATTTCTGGGCTTTGAGGAATTCTGGACCATTTGGCCGAGTGTTTGAGTTCAAGAGAGAGCTTGCCTTCAGGTCACAAGTTGCACCATGTGCTTTTTCCAGTTTTGTCTTTCCATTTCTACTCTGTTTGATGCTTGTCATCTTATCACCTTTCTTCTGGTGATGTATTCCATGGTGTGGCCTACTGAACCTCACCTTTCCACTTTGGGTGACATGGTCATTGGATGGAGCTATGTCTGTCTGACTCCTTCCTATCTTTCCCTCTGAGGAGGTTGTGCACTTCATATGGTGCTCTCCATTCTTTTCCATTTTTCTTTTCAGGGATATGACATGCAGTTGGGCCTGATCATAATCGTTTGTCACGTTTTTGTTTTCGAATGTCAAAGGTAAGTTATAATGGCTATTTACAATTTCCTTTGAAGTTCCATTTCCAGTTTCCATTTTATGTATTTGCTGATCGACAACTGACATCACTGAGCTTTTCTCTGTAGCTGCCAGTTCTGGGGAATCTTTGTGATGCTGCTCAATCAACTCCTTCATGTCTCTTATAGATATGTGGTTTGTTGTGACAGCAGTGTGGGTTCTTTGCGCTTTATGAGACGCATCTTGTGTGAGCTTAGCCACAACCCACCCTATGGGTGTTCTAAATGCATATGGGCCTGTACCTCTACTGTTTATCACCTCCATAGGCTCCATAAGGTTTGCTGCATTTGTGCCTATTAGCAGCTCAATGTCAGCATCCAGATGTGGAATTCTCACTCCATGTAAGTATTTCCATTTGTCAACAGATTCTTGTTTTGGTATGTGTTGTTTTGTCACAGGTAAGTGTGTTTGTGTATACACTGGTGGAAGTTTGTGGTATTGCGTTCCTTCCATATTGCTTACTTCCAGACCAGAGACTATGCTACTGGGCACCCTGCTCTCTTGGCCCATTGTACACAACATGATGGAGATGTTCATGCCAGGGACGCTCAGCTTTTCTTTTAGCGAATCTGTACAGAACGTAGCTGTGCTACCAGGATCAAGAAATGCATGGGTTGTTACTACTTTGCCACTATCTGACATCCTCACTTTAACCGGTATTATAGCTAGAGTGCATTTGCCTGATGTACCGGCCCCCATTGGGTCACTCACATTCACCATTGCATTACTTAAAGTGGCGGTTTCAGCTTTGGGCTTAGCTTTTTCATTCGCTGTAGGGATGTGAAGTACAGTAGGGTGCAGTAAAGAGCATATGTCACACGTCATTCTGTTCTGGCATGTTTTGCCTATGTGGCCCTTTCTAAGGCAACCAAAGCACATCCCTTTGGCTTTCAGGTAGGCTATTTTTTCCACATTATTTTCATTCTTGAATATTTCACATTGATCCAGATTGTGATCATTTCCACAGAACATGCATGATCCATCAGTTGGGTGTATAGAATCAGACACAGGGACAACTGTGGTGGCGAAGCTAGAGCTAAGCTTACTTGATCTGGGTTTCCTCTGTTGCATAGATGTTGGTGTCACTTTGGCATCAGAGGGGGTCTGGATATCGCCAAACACTGGGTCGAGCAATGCCCTAGCTTGCTTCTCTATGAATTCTACCAGGTCCTTGAAGGTTGCCCTGGGTTTCTTATTTTCCTCCATGTTGCTAACGATTGCACGCCATCTATCTCTTAGCTTGAATGGCAATTTTGACACTATCAGCCGCATATTGCTGGAATTTTCAAGCTCCTTCAAACCATCAATGTCAGACATAATGTTGAAACAACTGCGCAAGAACAATGCATAGGAGCGCAGGTCTTTGGCATTTTCTGGCTTGATGGTTGGCCAGTTCAAAGCCTTTTTCATATGGGCTGATGCAATTTTATATCAGTTTCCAAAATTGTATTCCAGCTGTTCCTTGGCCTGATTGTATGCAGTGTTGGGGTCCATGTGTAGGAAACTGGAGACTAGGCTCCTAGGTTCATCTTTTGTGTATTGTTGTAGGTAATACAAACGGTCGTCCATGTTCTCAGTCTTTTTTTCCACAAATTGCTCAAATGCTTTAATGAATGTGCGGTATTGTAATGGGTCACCATCAAACACTGGGATTTCTCTGCCTGGCAATAAGGAGAGAGCCTGTTGTTTAACTAACAGTGAAGTGATTTCTGTGTGCCGTTTCAACACTTCAGTGACGTCATTCACATTGGCATTTGACGCGTTTCCATTGGGTTGGCTTACTACTGGTGCGTTATGATGCGCACTGGCGCTGGCTATTTGGGCAGGGGCTATTTGGGGACTTTGCGCATGAACATTCTGCTGCACGGTGTCACTTTGGGGTGTAATTTGCACTCGCTTTGCCCTTTGCACTGTTGCAGGGATTTTATATTCAGTAGGCGTGCCGAATTTGTGTAAACCGGATAATGAGCCTTGCTCTTCAGCTTCTCTATAAACTTTCAGTTTTGCCTCAGCGGCAGCGAGCTCTGACTCACGAGCAAGTTGTTCCCTTCGTGCCTGAAACTTAGCCATTAAAGTAGCCTCCTCCACGTCAAGGTCACTTTTCTTACTCAGTACATCAGTTTTGGCCCGTTCAGCAGCGAGGTCCGCTTCAGCTTTTATCCTCAACTGCGCGCTCGCCCGAGACGCGCGACTAACGTTACTTCTGGCTTTAACGCTCGGGGCTGCTTGGGATATACTGTCCTGGGCTTTAACAGTCTCGTTTAATTTCTCCTCCTCCACAGTCATTTCCTTTTTCTCCTCTTCAGCATTTTCCTCTTTCTCCTCCACTTCAACATTCTCGCTACGGATCCATTTCATCACTCCATCAATGAATTCCTTGAACAGGTTATATTTCGGTTCATACCAGTCTTGCTGATCTGCTTCCTGCTCTAATGCATCGGTCATTAAATGCTGCACTGATTCATGAACATCACTGAATTCAAGTAAATACTGGTCAAATGTCTGAAGTTGCTTTTCAACAAGGGACTTTTCTTGGCCAGCTTCAATAGAATTGTTGATTTCTTTACGTTTACGTGTAAGAACACTAAGCTTCCCTCTACGGCCTTTCAGTAATTTAGACAGTTCCCTGTCATCACACAGAGTCTCTTCTTCCTGTGGATTCTCCATTTTAAACTTAACAAAAAAGTATCCAAAAAAGGCTTAGTTTTCTTTTAAATTAAATCATTGCAACACGGTAGCCAAATAGAGTTCAGTTCTCTTACAGTGAGCGCGGCGGCTCGAGTTCAAAGTCAAACTTGAGCGCGGTGGCCCAAGACAGGTAAGAAGAGTAGGCTACAGCGATTCAAGTTCACAGCGGGCGCGGCGGCCCTGATGAGAAAACAGTTTGTACTCACAGATCAGTAGTCCAGTCTCGCGAAGCACGGGTCCACGTATTTCACAAACCTTGATTTTCTTCAAGTAATCCACATGCAATCCATGATTCGAAACTGGTAGGCTACTTCTCCACAAACGCACAGCTCCGGGCACCCACAGCGATTTCCAGCTCTCCACCGGCGCTCACAGGTGTTCCGGCTTTCCAATCAGCCGGCGTTTCCAAACTTCAGCTTGCTTCTTGTTTGACAGGCGATGTTCGATGTTCTTCTCCCAACTTTCGTCGATTCCTTTTCTTCGAAGAACTTTTCTTTTCAGTGCATTTCTTTCGGCGACTTCTGTTCTTCAACAGGTTTCTGTTCTTTCGGCGATTTCCTTTTCTTAGCGCGTTGATTACTTGCAGCTTCTTCTTCTGTTCTTCTTCTGTTTCGTAGCAGGATTTCAACCGTTTCTTGATTCTTTCGTCGTCTTGATATTCTTCTTCTTTAGGCAGCTTTCCTTCTGTTCCTTCTGGATTTCAATCTTTTCTTCACGCTTTCGTCGTCGTCATAATCTTCTTTAGGCAGGTCATCTGGCCTTCTCCATCTTCTTCCAATTCGCAGGGTTTAACGATGCTTCTTCTCTTTCTTCTTACAGGTGTCCACAGGGCAAACGTCCAACTTTTCTTCAGATTAACGATGCGTCTTTTTCTTGCAGGTTTCCAACGATGCAGAGTGTAGCATATCTTCTTTTATCTTCGTCCAGATTCTAGCGATGTTGTTCTTCTTCCACGCGGTGTGTAGCAAGGTTTTACTTGTGGTCTTCCAGGTGTTCTCATCCAATGCAGAAATGTTTTAACGGCACTCTTCCACGGGTTCTTCCTCTTTACGCAGAAAGGTTTTAACGCAGTCTTCCAGGTGTTCTCCTCCAATCTTCCAGCCGTTCTCCTCCAATGCAGATAGGGTTTTAACGTTGTAGTGTCTTCTTCTAAGTCACTTCTATGGACGCCTTGAGGTGGTCTTAATAATTTGATGGTTTATTTCATAACAAAAAAGGTAATCATTTTTCCATCAAAAGTTGTCACGAAATTAAAGTTTACTAAATAATAAGTCCATAATCCAAACATAAATTGCCATCGGAAAATAAAATTAAAACCTTATGCCTGCTGGCGTCTTCCAATTCTCTTTCCAAAGTTGCACAAGCATCCAAGTTCCAAAAACATTCTATCAGCACGCACACGCTACCTAATTAAAGGTGCAGGTGCATTGACTCAATCATGGCACCTGGCTCAATCAAAGCCACCAAATGCCACATAATTCGAAACGCCATTCCAAATTTGGCCAGCAGGTGTCATACAACAAAAAAGTGCAAAATGGCTCCTACAGTATCAATGGGTTAAAGTAGGCCTAGTTCTATACCAAAACTGTTGTTTGACCTAGTATGACACATTGGCTACCATATAGTAGAAACCTTACGCTAGACCAGTGATGGTGGTTTGTCCTGCCTGCCTGTTACTGTTTATCTATACATCTGTACATCTGCCAGACGAGAAGCCTGCATGAGCAGTTTGGAGTATTGATTGTCTGAAAATACAATAGGCCTATGCCGCTTGATGATTAAATTTATTTCCAGAATTCATGCTCCCCGTTCAGAAATGTTACCTTTTCCACGAATACTTGCCACCACCATTAAATTATTCATTATGGAAAATTGCACTTTTTATAGGCTACATGAAAAGGGGATCTTCACCATGGTCCGCCATTTTGAATTTCCATAAATATACATTTTAGATGCAAAGCTTACTGTACTTTGGTCATACTGGTAAATATTAGTTTATTAGGCCTACTTAGTAAATATCCATGAAAAGATTAAATTTGACAATAGGCAACAGTTTCAATTAAGTTTTTTTTTCTGTATTTATGTATACTACTGGACACCTTCCCTCTGGATTAATAAATGATATTCTACACTACTCTACCAGCATAGTTGCAATACCTACTCTGGCCACAATCCTACACAGTGCACCTTTAAAACTATTAGGAAATGTAATGTTGCCTCATATGCCTAGGCCCATCTATGGGAATGTACGCCTGCCAGAGCAGCCACTCAGGAACATTGCAACACTGCTGCTGAGAAAGCTGCTTTAAGTTAAGCAGTTTAACAACATGCAGCTGTAACGACGACATAAAAAAGACACCAAGAAAGGATATGGTTTTGTGGTCTCTGGAAATCAGTGGTACCGTGATGCTGTGGCACATTTTGGTCATAAGAAAGAAAACAAAAAGAAGAAAAGAACCTCTGACAATGTCTAGGCTTTATCATAATCTATATCAATGTATGACTAGGCCTAGCCTAAATAATAATTGAAATAATAATAATACATAAAAAACACAGAAACAAAACAAACAAACAATCATGAGACCTAACTTTAAACTGTTTCCAATTGAGCGCTGCTCTCTCTCTCTCTCTCTCTCTCTCTCTCTCTCTCTCTCTCTCTCTCTCTCTCTCTCTCACACACACACACACACACAGGCTAAAAATATTGAAGTGTACTAGTAGGCCTAGCCATAGAGCTATCAGAAAGCCCCTTCCATCCAGACAGGCCCTGCTTTGACACATTTTTCGCGGGAGTTCAGTTCAAGTCAGAGCGTGCTGGTGTAGATTGGTGGTGTGGCAGGGAGATGAGAAAATCCAGGTGTTTAGAATAACTTCTAAAAAATAACCCTCCATCTTTCTTTACAACCGACGTTGAATTTGACGACTAAAGGTATGTCGTTTAAAACAGGCTTATTGTCATCTATCTTATTGTTAAAGCCGAAGCTCACCAACTTGCTAGATATATTTTTTGTAGAATGCTAGGCTAGAATTAGCCTCTTTTTTTGTTAGCCTTGAGGTAAAACCAGAGATTCTATGAGTATCCACTCTCTCTGGTAAAAGTAAAACGGTATGTTGAAATGTTGTGCTTGCCACTCAACCAACAATGACAACGAAATCTTATCAAATAACCGCCATAATAGTCAAAACATTTCATGACATGCTATATTACAGGAACCTGAAAATGCCCAAAGTGGATGTGATCTATCCGAAGGTTCACTTCAGGCACGACCCAAGGTGGTCTGCAATTACCGGGCCTACAGCCGAAGATGTCGTGCTGTGTGTCGCTTGTGTTATCGAGATGATGGAGAGTGAAGAGGTGTCGGTAAGACCTCCTGGATAAATTCCTGAATTGAACTGTAAATTCCGTTGGATTGCCCTGCGCGGCGGGTGTAACATTTGACCTGAAACATTTTCTCCAATGCTATCACACAGTGTGTCCGAAAATCTGTGGCTCTGAGTGGAGTTGGTCAAATCCTGAGACGCTGCCCGGGGGCCATCAAAGCTTTGCTCATGCAGGATCCAAGAGTCTGCCTTCATCTCGTTGCCTCTTTACTGGGTGAGCTAGCCAGAGCTCTTTTGTGCCAGCGTGTGTGTGTGTGTCTGTCTGCCTGCCTGCCCGTCTGCCCGCGCGCACGCGAGCGTTATTTCTAGTTTTGTTTCAGTTGCTGTTTTGAATGATTTACCGGTATGTTGTTACCAAGGTTGTGGACAGGTCTAAACAAACATTTAAGGCAATGATGAAATGCAAAAAAAATTGTGAAATATTCATCTCACATCCTCAGCATGAAATAGGCTACAGATTCAGTACCTCCAGCTCCAGCAACTGCGTACAATAACCATGACAGCAAACTCAGCAATGACAGCGAAAGCCCTTTTGTCTAAAGACTGTGTAAATATCATTTCCAGGGATGCTGCAGTCTGTTGAAGACTCAGCCACTCTGGAACAGGTTATACAAGGTAAGGCAGGCCAAACCACCAACATTTTGCTTGTCCTTTTTACTGTCCAACTTCAAAGTGGTTCTCACTCTGTATGTGGGTGTGTGGCCTATATATTTTATGATGGTGAGTGGTGACACTGCACTGCATGCATACTGTCTGTAAATGTAAATCATCGGGTTGAGCCGAGATTTCCTTACTGTGGTACGACTGTATTCCTTTGTTAAAGGAAGGCCTGAATGTTAAAACAGCGCAGTTGATAAAAATAGATTCATTTGACAAAATCTGAAATAGGTAATTTCAGGCATTGCAAATTGAGCCCGCTGTGCATTTGTGTTTGCCTGTACATAAGCGAGCAATAAGTGTGGCTTATTATCATGATATTTGCTTGGTTGGCCCTAATGTGTGTGTGTTTACGTGTGTGTGTGTGTGTGTGTGTGTGTGTGTGTGTTTACGTGTGTGTGTGTGTGTGTGTGTGTGTGTGTGTGTGTATGCGTGTGTGTGTGTCCATGCATATGTGTGTGTGTGTGGACCCCAGTTCTCGTTCAGCTGTTGCTGGAGTTGCAGAGTGATCGGTTTGTGCAGGACATCCTAAATGACATCCACACAAAGGTACAGTATGACTCAGCCCTTTTCACCTATAGCTGCAGCTTTTCCCTCACACAGACGAGATGACTGACAGATTTCATAACAGTAGCCTACGCATCGCGTTCTCTGTTTTTCCTTTGTTTGTGTTTGCCTCACAGCTGGTTTCCTACATGGTCACTGAGTTTCTCATAATTTGTGTAACCGTTCGATCTGCTAGATGTGACCCATTACATACGTACTGTTGGTTCAGATAAGAACAGTGCAAGAATGCAAGAATGCACTGTATACTGAACAACCATCACACTTACTAAACCAATATGGCCCTGAATTAACTGCAGTTCAGTTACTTGTGTAGCATCAAGTGTAGCCTTCTACAAAGCAGAACAGCACAACACAGCCATCCAGATGCCATCCAGACAGCATATAAATGGCTATGAGAGTTTAGACAGACACTTTACACCGCCCTCACCGGTAAAGTGTCTTGCTTGCTGCATTGGCAGATGTGTGTATTCGGTGCCCATATGCTTTGTTTAGTTTGTAAACCTCCCTCCGGTGTCTCAGCTGTGTTTCTCACGTCAGGATGTCTGCAGACTCGTTTGATGCCAGATGTGGCCCCTGATGTTGCATAACCAACACACAAGGGCATCGTGCGGTGAACAGGGGGTGCACAGTTACCAGGGCCCCAAGTGTGTATCTTTCGGGGGTGGGGGATGTGGGTGTTTTTGACATTAGCACTGTGACATTTTAGTTTCCTTTGAATATTTAAATGTTTTTTAAACATGAAAATAGTAAATGTTCCAAATTGAAAGTGGTGTTTAAAAATGGTTGAGTGATAGGTTGAATTTTGTGTACTAGTTGACATTTAGAGTTGCCAGATGTTACAGATTATTTCCAGCCTAATAATTGCTCAAAAACTGCCTGGAGGTACTAAATCTCTTCCAATTTAAAATAATTCTATTGATTTCTATGATCACACATCTAGTGCAGTAGATACATTGCCCAATCTAGCAATTATGCCAACATATGGCTTCCCATCGATAAGCCCATGGGATCTGCTGGTGCATATGGCCCCAGAATATGTTGTGCTCTGCCCCTGCCCAAGCACTCCTTTATGAGGTGTGAAGGCCCTCATTACGTTGCAAACAAAGAAGCATCTGTGGTTGTTACTGAGGAAGATTGCAAATTAACCTCAGAGTGCAGTGCAGGCTGATGTGCATTAATAACACAGAGTGATTCACAGGAGTGAGTCATCTGGTAATGAATGCCACTGGGCCTTCGCTGCGTCTTACACAGCACATTGGTCTTGATGTGTAGTTTATGCAGAAGCATTCGGATCTCGGTCCGTGCTCCATCAAGCCATGAAAGACAGAGTGTTAGACTGGCTGCCTGGGGTTGGTTGGGTTGTGCTGGATGTGGAGCTGATGTGGAGAGATCTCGGAGCTGGCAGTCTAATAATAGAGTGCATTGTGTATCCATTTTTCATTGTATTGTGTTTACGCACTGTCATGCAGAGCAACCTATATTACACACTGCAAGAGGTCCTCCCTCCCACTTTGTTGTTTATTTCACAAAGTACAGGAATCAGACAATTTTCTGTCCCATTTCAAAACCAACTTCCCAAACATTAGCACGTTTCAGTGATGTCAGTAGGAAGTGACTGGAAATGGAAGACAGTACACACCAAAAAACAAGCAAATAAACTTACAAAGACAATTCATTTCATTTACCGGTAATCTTCTAAACAAAAAAAATCTGCTCTGTGACAGCTGCTGTATGTTCCCTTGGTGTACGGTAACTACAGGGATTATTGTGACAAAGTCTGAATGCCAATACAGTGTGTCACCTCTCCTCAACTCAGGTCAACTCAACTCATTTTGAAATGTATTGTCCTGAAAGGACTATTAATTGTGCAGAGTGACACAAACAAAAACACAAATCGGCAACAGATAACTAACAACACAGGACAGACCATAAAGTGCACTGTGATTATAAAAAAAGTTGTAAGGATTATATAGTGTAGTGTTATAAAAAAAAAAAAAAAACATTACATGCCATGAATAAAACCATCTTCTCCTCCTCCGTCTTCCTCCAGCTGAGCAGGCAGGCGAGTGTGAAGGGCTTCCTTCCTGTCTTCACCTTCCTGGGGAAGCTGGTGGACTCACTACCCACCCTGGCCCAGACCCTGGCCTGTCAGCATGGTAAGCATCCACTCCACGGATGTGTGGCATATATATGTATATATATATTTTTTTCTTTCAGTTTTTTGGGGGCTTTTATTACAGGACAGTGTGAAAGGAGCCAGGGCCCCTCTGCCCCCTGCCAATTTACATTAGGACAATTACATAGACTGTCATAATTGTGAGCTCAACACAACAAAGATCTCAACACAACAGATGATTTTTTTTCAATGTTGCATCTTGTCACAATTCTGCAATTTTTCACTAATTGGCCCCCAAGCAGGTGGGGGCACCTAGGCTCCGTTGGAGGCTGGGGCCCTGACGTCTCAGTCCCACTTTAACCTGTATTATATTGACGCCCCTGATGGCAGGCATCCACTCCACATCCACACCCACAGACGTGTGGTAGCCTATTGGTACCTCATTAGTATGGAGGGTAGAGGAGGATGAGGTTGAGAATATATTGCGGCCGTCAGTGTGCATATGTGGATTTGATGAGCTTTTATTAGAGCGTGTGAGGCTGCACTCACACCTGTCTGGTTTGGTTTTCTGGTGCAGCTCGTTGGAAGTGTGAAAACAAACCAACCTTGTTGCAATCCAATCAAAAAAGAAACATGTTTTTGTAGCTCACTGGCGCCCATCTTCTTTTTTTTCCAAATATTATTCTGGTGTGCCTGTTATTTTATGTCTAGCTCTCTGCATACTGAAGGTGTTGGATGCATAACAGTCTCTGGTCTTCCATCCGTACGGTGCCTCTAAACAGCCCAGGATGAGAAAATAAGTAAGGGTGTCAATGAGACTGTGCACTTTGCAAAGACTTCTCTAGATTTATACCATGCTTTCGTGTGAATGGAGCATGCGCTCAATTTACTAAAGCCTGACAGTGAACAATCATGACTTATTCTTTGTATTCTATATGAAGTTGGCATGCTTTTGTAAATTGTGCTACGATGCAATATCTATATACATAACTTGGGCATGACTGAATAGCAGTGAGATCACATTTTTGTCAGACAAGTCCACAGTTTAGAGCAAACGGCTAACACTTTCAAGGTGGCCGTTGAGACATAAAAACACTGTGGTGTCAAATTCTTTGTCTTTGCATTGTAATTAATGCACATATGAAGGACGTTACGTGTAGTTAGCACATCAAATAAATGTACGGTAGCATTCAGCCAAGAGCAGATATATAGCATTGTCTTAACTCCTGCGCTCCTATCCCTCACCTGTATCGTCACCAGTAGACCCCCACTGCCTCTATTTACATTGTCTGTGTCTGTGAGCTCAGTCTGACTGAACCAAGGGGAGCCGGTAATACAGAACACCAGTAACGACCTACACCTCCTGAGTATCTGAGGTCGCTGAAGAAATTACGCCATGAATTCGCTTTATTTGCTCTGGACGTGACATTGACATGTTAGATTTAGCTAATCACATCACGGCACATTTGGGACATTTGGAGGTATGACCAATCCAACACTCACAATTGACCTCTGACTGAGCAAGAAATCAGCCCGATTCCCAAGAATTCGTGTGGATGACTAATCGTGGCAAAATCTGGCCAAAAGTTGAACGGTGTAAGCCCGGCATTAGTCGCCGGCCCTCCATAGAGAAATAATGACTTCCATTGATCCGGTGGCATAGGTCACTCTTGGTGTATACATAGCATAAGTGAAGTAGGGCGTTATACTGAGGGGGATAAAGATGCAAGACGGCCCCCACCGTAGCTGAAATGGTTAGGGCATTGACTGTTACGCCGGGGACCTGGGTTTGATTCTGGCCTGAAGTAATTTCCCAATCCTCCCCCATCTCTCACTCCCATTTGCTTCCTGTCACCATCTCACTCTGTCCTATGAAATGAAGGCATAATAAAGGCAAATCTATTTCTGGAAGCTCACAACAAGAGAATGCTGCGTCTGGCCGCATGCATTTCTTCTGACATCACACACATTCTTAACCAAGAATATCAGCTATTTCCCTCAAATAGGCGTTTCAAAGTTCCCTTCTTCAACCGCAACAGACTTAAACATTCCTTCATACATGAATCAATTCTTCTGTTGAATCAGTCTTAAGACTGTAGATGTATCACTTATGTGGGTTGTATGGAATGTATGCATGTATGTCTGTATGTCTGTACAATGTGCAATAATCGTGTGATGTGTACAGTGATGTGTAGTGATGTGTCCATGTCCTGTCTTAAATGAGTCTTGCTCAGGGATACAAAATGAATTTCAGTGAAAACTGACACTGAAGTCCTATTGTATCATATCGTAGCGTATTGTATAAAAAAAAAATGAAAGGAGAAAAAAAAAGCTGTTAGAAGTGCTGGGGGTCAAGGGATTCAGGTGTGCGTGTGTGGTGTCTTATTAGAGGGTCTGAAGACACCGCTGATTTGGAGAGTCGTGTTATTCTTTCTAAGCTATTACCTGCATAACTTGCGTGGGTTGCTGGAGAGAAAAATCCATTTGAGAAAAGTCCAAGTGCAGTTTGTAATTTTGTGTGTGTGTGCTTGTGTGAGTGTGTGGGATGATGTCGTTTGTGTGCGAGAGCTTTTGCGTGTTTTGTTTTGTGCGCTTGCGTACGGCGGTGCGTGAGTGCACCTGTGCTTGTGTGTGTCCTTATGTCTTGTGTGTGTGTGTGTTTGTGTGTGTGTATACTGTATGTGTGCTGGTGTGTTGTGTTTGGTTGAAATGGGAGTGGCTTTTTTTTAGGCCTGCGTCACTGTGCTTGAGTTGTCAGCATCTCATATGGGTAACCACTATTGACTGTTAACACCCCGGCAGCATTCAGGTGCATCTTGTTCTTCACACTCAACACATACGCCACGCACGCATGCATACACACACGCAGGCAGGCACGCACGCACGCACACACACACACACGCACACACACACGCACACGCACACACACGGTACATGTCCTGCCATAGCAAACTTTCTAAGATCATCCATTTACAAGTTTGTCTGTCATGCACGCAGGCACACACACACACACACACACACACACACACACACACACACACACACACACACACACACACACACACACACACACACACACACACACATTCTGAGATCTGCTTAGACGCACTGCTGTGTGACTCCTTCACTATAGACAAGGGATCATTACCTACACCTGTAGCTTGGGGCGACAAAACAACAGATGTCAGTGAGTTCATTGTGTTTTCCACAAGCATAGGTCTTTCTTTTTTCTCTCTTTTTGTTTTGTTCCCTCCTCGTATTTTCCTACTGGAAAAGCTGCCGCTGTTCATACTGCATCACTCGCCGCCGCCACTCTCCAACTCCCTGACCGTGCCGCTCACTAATCTCTCTGTCTGTGTCTGTCTCTGTCTATCTATTTGTTCTTTTATGTCTCTCTCAGTCTCTCTATTTCTCTCCATCTCCTTTCAACTCTCTCTCTCTCTCTCTCTCTCTCTCTCTCTCTCTCTCTCTCTCTATCTCTGTCTCTCTTTACCCCCCTCCTCTCTCTCTGTCTCTCTTTACCCCTCTCTCTCTCTGTCTCTACCTCTTTCTCTCTCTCTCTCTCTCTCTCTCTCTCTCTCTCTCTCTCTCTCTCTTTACCCCTCTCTCTCTCTGTCTCATTGGCTCTCACAGTGTCTGATTGGCTCTGAGTGTCTCTTATCTCAATGTCTTTGTATCCCTCTTTTTTCACACTCTCTTCTCTCTCTCTTCTGTTCTCCGAGTCTCTCCGCTGGCTTTGGTCCTTGTTTGGTGTTTGAATAAGACATGGCAGGGATTGTTGTTGTTGTTGTGTAGGAGTTTGATGTTCACCGCTCAGCGCCGCTGTGCTTTTTCTTCTGCCATGTGCTCCTGGTGCTTTGAGTCAGAGGCTTCACAGCCAGTTCTACTCCTCTGCTGCACTGATGCTCTGCTGTGTGACACGGCAGCCTGCGTCTCCTCTCTCTCCTCTCCTCTGCCCTCCATCCACCCTCCGTGGCTCTTCTCTTCTCTTCTCTTCTCTTCTCTTCTCTTCTCTTCTCTTCTCTTCTCTTCTCTTCTCTTCTCTTCTCTTCTCTTCTCTGCCCTCCATCCACCCTCCGTGGTGTTAACTGTTATTTGCATTTCCTTTAGCAGCCCACGGACTTTTATTGTGAAAATGTTTTGGGGCTCGATTTAGTCCACCGGGGGGTGTGGAAGTGAGTTCATTAAAAGTTATGGAACGAACGACACGGTTGTCTTGTGAGTAATTTGAGTCTAACATGGTAGCAGAGGATGGCTGCTAATTATAAAAATCCGCCGACCTTCGATGAAGGGAAGCCGTACGAAAGCTGGAAGAATGAAGTGGATATGTGGATTAGAGTCACGGACCTTACAAAGAAGAAACAAGCGCTTGCAGTGGCTTTGGGACTAACGGGAAGAGCCCGGGAAACGGCGATGGAGATACCTGTGGATGACCTCAACAAAGATACTGGCATGACTACGCTACCGGAAAAACTTGACGGTTTGTTCTTAGTTGAGGAAAAGGACCGAACATACGATGCGTATTCAAACTTTGATAAGCTAGCGAGAGATAGTAGTGTGTCCATGGCGGACTTCATAATTGAATTTGAACAGCGTTATGCCCGAATGCGAAAGTACAAAATGGAACTGCCTGATGCCGTGTTGGCGTTTAAGTTACTGGATACTGCGTGCTTGGAAGTTAAAGACAGACAGTTAGCTTTGACGGCGTGTTCAGATTTAAGTTTCAAAGAAATGAAATCGGCGCTGAAAAGGATTTTTGGAGGGAAAGCGTCTGGTCAGACGATGGGAATAAATCAGGAGGCTGCATATGTAACGACAGAATCGAAACGACAGGGGGGCAAGGCGTGGCCAAGACAAGGTGAGCAGCAAAAGGCACCGCTGCCTGGCACTAACCCCTTAGACAGATATGGACGCAGATCAAAATGTGCCGTTTGTCAGAGTACATTCCATTGGGCCAAAGACTGCCCGCACAAAAGTGAAAAGGTGAAAATCACAGATGACTGTACTGAAAACACTGAAGAGTGCAATATCACTCTCTTTACAAAAGAATCGCCCACTGCAGCTGAAATTCTGTTGACAGAATGTTATGGCTCTGCAGTAATAGACACAGCATGCACACGTACTGTGTGTGGTGAGGAATGGCTGGAAAGTTACATTACAGGCCTAAGCAAATTTGAGAGACAAAATCTGAAGAACTCAGAACAACAACGTAGTAGGCCATTTAAATTTGGGGACGGTAATGTTGTCCAATCTACCAGAAAGCTAAAAATTCCTGCAAAAATAGGCCAAACCAAGTGCAAAATTGAGACTGAAGTCGTTCCTGCCAAGATTCCACTGCTTTTGAGTAAAGCATCCATGAAAAGGGCGGAAACTGTTCTCGATATGAAAAATGACAGCGCAGTGATGTTCAAACAACCTGTAAAACTGGACTTCACAAGCTCTGGCCATTACTGTGTGAATATTATGGATAAAGACAGCATAGCCATTCAAGTCAATGACCGCATACTCATATCAACTGAGTCTGAGGATGCCACACCATGTGAGTACAGAGATGAAGAAATACTGACCATATCAGAAAACATGAATACAGCAGAGAAGAAAAAGATTCTTTTGAAACTTCATAGACAGTTTGGTCATGCCTCTGCCGACAAACTACAGAGGCTTCTGTTAAGCTCAGGAAACAAAGATGCTGAATGTGATGCCATTCTTCAGAGAATAGTGACAGACTGTGAAATAGGGTGACCAGCTGTCCGGACTTCGGCCGGACAACCCCGCCCCTTAACTTTCTAACCTAGCGTCCTCGCGCGGCACCCATTGCTTCGACTTGCCGAATCCCCGCCTCCGTGGAGAAAACAGTGAAGTTGGCATTCTAAACTGTAGGCAGAAATCAGGGAACAGCGCTGCCATCTTACCTCCGAATAACTCAGCTGCCAACAGCAGTTTTACTTGTAAAACAATATTTTTGGGGGGAAGGATTTTCGCATTTCATTATCTCACTCCGATAAAGGAGTCATCAGTACCACTAACTTAATAGTGAGGTTACGATAGACAAATCCTTCCGTTGTTGTCTGTGTAGGCTATTTCGTTTTTTTTTGTTTTTTTTAAATGTAGGCCTATTTTGGGTAGTCATGCATTCGTAGGCCTAATAGCCAACAATTAATTTGATTTACTTTACTCAAAGTTGGTCAGAAGTCTGTTTATCAGCGGTGTTTTAAGGGAGGCAAACCGCTTCTGTCAACCTTTTTTTTTTTCATGCAGACGCTGGATAACCAACAACACGAGCTCAAAATACAGACAGCGCCCGTGCAGAAAGACGTTTCTTTGCCCTGTTTGTAAAGTTGTGAGAACCCTCGTATCGTTGTAAAGGCATTTAGCGGACAAACTTAGTTGCACCATGCGTTGCCACCAGTGCGGGAAAAAATAGGAAACAGACAGTAGACAATAATATAGTTACCTTATTTAACTTTCATACAGTCAGTTAATGAACTTCATATAGTTCTATTGCACGGAGATTTCCCCGACATAAGGCGACAGCAATACAGTTAAGTCTGGGGTTATATCTGGAGTAACATGGCGGCCGCAGATATCGGAAACGCGACTGACTGTGAAGGTCTAGTTTGCGTCAATCACGTTGCCTCGCATCTCGAGGCCATAAGCAAAAGGCTAGGAGGAAAGGAAAGACAAAGAGAGGGACACACGGACGTCGTGAACAGGTCGTAAAAACGGACCGATGGCCACCCTACTGTGAAACCTGTCAGAAACACAGCAAGATGAAACCGAGGCCTGCTGTTGGCCTTCCATTAGCGTCTCAGCACAATGAGACTGTGGCAGTAGACCTCCATGAACTAGAACCAGGTCTCTGGTATCTACACATTATAGACCAGTTCACAAGATTCAGCGCAGGAAGCGTTTTGACCACAAAGAAAGGATCGGAAATTGTGAAACACTTCATACATGACTGGATAAGTATCCATGGCCCACCTCAAAAATTATTCAGTGACAATGGAGGAGAGTTTAACAATGAGGAGGTCAGAGATATGGCGGAGAACTTCAACATTGAAGTGAAAACAACTGCTGGATACAGCCCCTGGAGCAATGGATTAATAGAGAGACACAATCAAACGCTCACTGAGATCATTATGAAAGTCAAGACAACTAACAACTGTGACTGGGACACTGCATTGGATTGGGCACTTATGGCAAAGAATACCATGCAAAATGTCCACGGCTATAGTCCTCATCAGCTAGTGTTTGGACAGAATCCTAAACCTGCCCTCTGTGCTGACAGACAAGCCACCTGCCCTGGAAGGAACCACAAAAAAGTGAGTGGGTAGCGAAACGCATCTCTGCATTGCACACAGCCAGAAAGGCATTTACAGAGGCAGAGTGTTCAGAAAGAATAAGAAGAGCTCTGCGCAAGCAGCTACGAAATACAGATGAGCGATATGAAATGGGTGACAAGGTGTATTACAAGAGAGTGGACTGTCCAGAATGGAAAGGACCAGGAGTTGTGATTGGTCAAGATGGAGCAGTGGTGTTTGTCAGACATGGAAGCACCTGTGTTAGAGTACACTATCTCAGGCTTATGAAAATTTAGGAATGAAAGTGATGAACATGCCACGAACAGAAATGCAGAGTCAACTGATGATGAAAATCCTGGAATTGCACTGATGCTGACAAAGACACAGGGCAGGAGTATCGACACAAGGGCAGGACAGAGAAAGATCAAAACAAACACGGGCACAGAGACAGAACCTGATGTGGAGCACAGAATTGAAGCTAATCTGAGAAGTGGACAAGTTTTGAACTACAAAGATCATCGCAGTGGCACTGTACACAGAGCCGAAGTTCTTGGCCGAGCAGGTAAGGCCAAAGGCAAATACAGAAGTTGGTACAACATACGGTTAATTGAACCAAACAGTGTTAAGGGCAAGACAGATTCAGTTGATGTATCACTATTGGAAAACCTTCAGGTAGAGCCCAGTGTTGATGCCACTAATAACAGTGAAGATGTATTGATAACAAAAGAAGTGTCATTTGACCATGCAAAGCAAGAAGAGTTGAAAAATTGGAGAGATAACAATGTGTTTGAAACTGTGCAAGATGAAGGTCAGAAGAGCATTAGCACACGATGGGTATGTACCCTGAAGGAGACACCTGCTGGTGTAGTACCAAAAGCAAGGCTAGTGGCAAGAGGGTTTGAAGAGTTCAAAGTAGCAGAATTACATAAAGATTCCCCGACTTGTGCCACAGAAGCCCTCCGACTACTTTTAGCTGTAATCTGCCAAAAGCAATGGACACTCCATTCCATGGACATAAAAGCGGCTTTCCTACAGGGAATGGAACTGTCACGTGACGTATACATCAGGCCTCCCCCGGAGGCAGCCTGCAAAGGAACATTATGGAAGCTCAAAAGGTGTGTATATTGTAACCGGGCTTTCCTTAAGAAAGTGAATTACAATTAAAATAATTAACAATAACACTAGGACCTGGATCAGAAGATCTAAGTAAGAGAGAGGAGCGAGTGTTAAGCAACAATAATGAGTCAGACAAGATAAATCCTTTTTGAGTGAAAAACTCGTATATTGTTTACAAATTTGTTAGAAGTGTATAAAAACCCAAATAAAATAAAATAGTGTGCACACTTAAAATAAACAATGGTCCCGGGGCCTTAAACAAAATAAAAATGGTAAAAAAAAGTGGAAAAAGGGGGGGGAAAGTTCCTTGGTAGGGTACATTAAAGGGCTCTGCATACTTCACGTGCGCATTTTGTCGCGTGTGGCGCGAGAACCATTAATGACGTCATCACTTGCGACAGACTATTCATACTTCAGAAGGCTTTCGCTCGCATTGTCGGAAGTGCCCTCTGCTGTTCATGAGAGAAACGGCAGTTTCTTTCGCAACTCGCAGCGTGAGTTCTACGGATGTATAAAATAGAAAGCCAAACACGGCTGCTGTAGGGCTACTGAACGTCTGACTTGTGACTTACCACATTGAAACATATATTTTTTGTTGTAGCCTACATTGCCAGATCATTCCAAGACCATGTGAGAGCATTGTTCTGGCGGCAGAATTTTTAAATATATCGCCGAACACAACGTGCTTCTGAACAAAGTAAACAATTGTTTCACTGAACAACATTTAAGAGAGAAGATAAAATAACTCTCTATGACATTTTATTATCCTTAAAATGGTGCAGGATCCATTCTGTAGTAGCCTACAGTAGTTGTAGCCTCTATTCGCAACTCCTGCTTTGTCTGCCTACCTGCATGGTCGCTGGTGGCGCACGACATGTTACAAAAAATGTGGGGTGCACGACGTCGCGACACGGCATCTCGCGCCACGGCGTGTGACGTCATTTTGGGTCACGTGACGGCGCGAGTGAGGTCGCGAGTGAGGTCGCGAGTGAAGTATGAAGGAGACTTACACCAGTCACGCCAAGTATGAATCCCCCTTAAGAGTATCTGTGGTCGCTCTGGGAAAGGCTCTGGGAAAGGCTCGCCATCAAGTGTCCTTGACCAGGTGAAGTCCTGGCCCAGTCGTCGTCTTTTTCGATCCGTCCAAAAAACCTGACCTAATGATGTGCTCAAGGGGATGAATCCGGTGAGTACAGTGATGGACACACAGCGGTGAATGGTGATGCCTGGCAGGTTTGGGGGTTAGCCGTCGCTCCTGAAGATGGTGATGTGTGATCAATACGATGGTGGAAAGTTGATGCCTCTGGTGGTTCTCGAGGGGTTAGCCTGTTAGCAGAATCAGTGCATCAGTGCCGGAGATGGCGGTAAATGTCAGTGTTTCGTTTGTCACATAAGAGAGTTGTCTTACCGACGTGGCTGTCAGCTAACATGTGGCTTTTGTTGATGTTCTGTCTCTTGTTGATGTACTGTCCGGTGATGCTCAAAGATGTTGATGTTGTTTGTGATGATAACGATGATGGTAACGTTTCAAACAGCAAGTGGCTGGCTCAGATGATGGTTGTCAAAGAGACTGAAACAATCCTTGCGCCTCGGTTTCATTCATCGGCTCGCGTTCTTAGGGCTTGCGTGACATCTGATTGGCTGTAGTAAATCTTGCGTGTATGTGTAGCTATTGTCATATTTCATGGGTAATACAGATAGAACAGGGGTTACTCTGTTTCGTGTATCTGTAGTGGATGCGAGTGGATGGTGTGTAGGTCGTGAACTGTGTTGTTTACACTGTGTGTGTGTGTGTGTGTGTGTGTGTGTGTGTGTGTGTGTGTGTGTGCGCGTGTGTGTGCGCGTGCATGTTCATGTCTTTTGAACTCCGGGTTTCAGTATGGTTTGGCAGATGCCTCACTGTACTGGTACAACAAAGTGAAGGAGATAGTGCTGGAAGCAGGAGGAAAAATATCGAAGGTCGATCCTGCCGTTTTCTACTGGACTGACACAAACTGCAATGTGACCGGGATACTTGCCTGCCATGTAGATAGGGTGACCAGCTGTCCGGACTTCGGCCGGACAACCCCGCCCCTTAACTTTCTAACCTAGCGTCCTCGCGCGCACCCATACTTCGACTTGCCGAATCCCCGCCTCCGTGGAGAAAACAGTGAAGTTGACATTCTAAACTGTAGGCAGAAATCAGGGAACAGCGCTGCCATCTTACCTCAGACTAACTCAGCTGCCAACAACAGTTTTACTTGTAAAACAATATTTTTGGGGGGAAGGATTTTCGCATTTCATTACCTCACTCCGATAAAGGAGTCATCAGTACCACTAACTAATATTGTATCAGAGACGGCAGGTTACGATAGACAAATCCTTCCGTTGTTGTCTGTGTAGGCTATTTCATATATTTTTTTTTATTTATTTTGGGTAGTCATGCATTCGTAGGCCCAATAGCAAACAAGTAATTTGATTTACTTTACTCAAAGTTGGTCAGAAGTAGGCCTATTATCAGCGGTGTTTTAAGGGAGGCAAACCGCTTCTGTCAACCTTTTTTTTCATGCAGACGCTGGATAACCAACAACACGAGCTCAAAATACAGACAGCGCCCGTGCAGAAAGACGTTTCTTTGCCCTGTTTGTAAAGTTGTGATAACCGTATCATTGTAAAGGCATGTAGTGGACAAACTTAGTTGCACTATGCGTTGCCACCAGTGCAGGAAAAAAAAGGAAACAGACAGTAGGCAAATAATATAGTTGCATAACTTTCATACTAGGGGTGCAACGGATCAGAAATCTCACGGTTCGGGTCGTTCCTCGGGTCAGAGCCCACGGATCGGATCATTTTTCGGATCAGCAAAAAAAAAAAAAAAAAAAATCATTATTATTTTATTTTTTTAATTGATAACACAAATAAACATAAGCTGTGTCTTTGTTAGGGGTGGGCATAGATAATTTTTTGAATGTAGATTAATCTCATTGCAATTATGAAATTAATCTAGATTAATCTATATCAAAATGTCTAATTGAGAATATGCACACTACCAAAATAATGGCTTAAAGTCTTGTGACCTACTGACAGATGGCGCATAGACCAGAACTCATGTCCTTAATTGTATCAATCTTTTATTGAAACACAATTGCCTCAGCGGTTCAGCATTTCTGAGAGAGAGAGAGAGAGAGAGAGAGAGATAGGAGGAGAGAGAGAGAGAGAGAGAGAGAGAGAGAGAGAGAGAGAATCGGCATTGACTGTTAAAAAGGGCAGCGGCTGCTTTAAGAAGGCGGAGACTCTGCAGGGACATCAGAGCGCACAGAAAGTCTAACCAGATGATTTAACCTGCTCGCTGTCCTGAGAATGTCAGGAGTCACAACACAAAATGAATTCAGTTTGCCAAAGTTTTATATCACACGCGACAATCGCGGTACGTTACATGAGCATATCTCACTGCGTCGCAAATGCGCTGAACTCAACCGATCGCAACACAAACTTAGCGAGAGTAGTTCTAGACATTGACAGTTCGAGTTTGACAGTCAGTCTTCAAAATGCATGTACAGTAGGCTATCGCACGGAATGTTTAGCAACTATGGCACAGGCAAGATTTCGGGAACAGTTTGTGTTGTTGTTTGTGTTCCATGCAGTGTGTGAAGTAGACGTCCCAAGATTGAACATGCGCACAATTTCATAAATCAATCCGCGGACCATGTGTGTGCCGAACCGAAATGATTGGTCCGAACGGACCACGGATCAATGATGATCCGTTGCGCCACTATTTCATACAGTCAGTTAATGAACTTCATATAGGGCTATTGCACGGAGATTTCCCCGACATAAGGCGACAGCAATACAGTTAATTCGCTGGGCGAGGGGTTATATCTGGAGTAACATGGCGGCCGCAGATATCGGAAACGCGACCGACTGTCAAGGTCTAGATTGCGTCAATGACGTTGCCTCGCATCTCGAGGCCATATGCAAAAGGCTAGGAGGAAAGGAAAGACAAAGAGAGGGACCCACGGACGTCGTGAACAGGTCGTAAAAACGGACCGATGGCCACCCTACATGTAGATGACTTCATGTGGGGAGGCACAGAAAGTTTCTCCAGAACAGTGATACCTCATCTCAGGTCTGTTTTTCAAGTTGGCCGTGAGGAGCATGATAGCTTCTGCTATGTGGGAATGGACTTTGTGACTGTGAAGCAAACTGTGCAAGTCCATCAGGAGAATTACATTCAGCACATGCAACCCATACACCTGTCGCCTTCACGGGCTGTGCAACAAGACTCTGCCCTTTGTGAAGATGAGAAAGACCAACTTCGGTCAAAGATAGGTCAAATTCTCTGGGTAGCGAGACAGAGCAGGCCAGATGTCCTGTTTGATGCCAGCAACCTGGCCTCTAAACTCAAGAATGCAACCGTGCAAACAATTCATGAGGCAAACAGAATAGTATGCAAGCTAAAATCTAAGAAAGTTATGCTTACCTTTCAACATTTGGGAAATGATCATGCTCTCAAACTCGTAATGTTCAGTGACGCCTCTTTTGGAAATCTTCCAGATGGAGGCAGTCAAGGTGGCCATCTGATCGTTTTGATGGGAGAAGATGGAAAGTTTTCACCCTTGGCCTGGCAGTCAAAGAGAGTGAAAAGGGTTGTGCGAAGTACCCTGGCTGCAGAAACATTAGCAATGTCTGATGGAATTGACAATGCTGTTTTTCTGGCAATGCTGTTCTCTGAATTGACAACAGGTGGCACTGAACACTCACCACCCATCACCTGCGTAACCGACAATCATTCTTTGGCTGATGCCCTGAAGTCCACCAAGTCCGTTTCTGAGAAAAGACTCCGCCTGGAAATGAGCAGCATCAAAGAACTCATCCAAATGCAGAGGATTGAGCGTGTGTTATGGAGCAACACAAAGGAACAACTTGCGGACTGTCTGACCAAAAAGGGTGCATCAGCGTACCAGCTGCTGAAAGCACTAAATGATGGACAATGGGAGCTTAAATAAATGGGACACTTAAATATATCCTTTTTGAGCAACTAACCTTTTTTGTTTCATTTGAGGTGCCTGGAAAACTGTGAAGATCCTTACTTAAACACCTGTTTTTTTTTTTAAGAAGACAATGAGTTTGTTAACTGTTATTTGCATTTCCTTTAGCAGCCCACGGACTTTTATTGTGAAAATGTTTTGGGGCTCGATTTAGTCCACCGGGGGGTGTGGAAGTGAGTTCATTAAAAGTTATGGAACGAACGACACGGTTGTCTTGTGAGTAATTTGAGTCTAACACATGGGTCTTCTCTTCTCTTCTCTTCTCTTCTCTTCTCTTCTCTTCTCTTCTCTTCTCTTCTCTTCTCTTCTCTTCTCTTCTCTTCTCTTCTCTCCATCCACCCTCCTCTTCTCTTCTCTTCTCTTCTCTTCTCTTCTCTTCTCTTCTCTCCATCCACCCTCCTCTTCTCTTCTCTTCTCTTCTCTTCTCTTCTCTTCTCTTCTCTTCTCTTCTCTTCTCTTCTCTTCTCTGCCCTCCATCCACCCTCCGTGGCTCTTCTCTTCTCTTCTCTTCTCTTCTCTTCTCTTCTCTTCTCTTCTCTTCTCTTCTCTTCTCTTCTCTGCCCTCCATCCACCCTCGGTGGCTCTCCTTTCTGTGGTCTCTCTCTTCTCTTTCTTCTCTCCTATGCCCTTTGCCTGCCCTTGGTGGCTCTACTCTATGTTGTGTCCTCTCTGTTCTCTCCTCTGCCCCCCTCTTCCCCTGGCTGCCTCTCTTCTGCATTCTCTCATCTCTGTTCTCTCCTCTGCCCCCCTCTTCCCCTGCATGGCTCTCTTATCTGCTGCTCTGTTCTCTCTCTTCTCCGTTCTCTCCTTTGTCATCCGCCAGCCCTGGGTGGCTCTTTCAGCCAGGCACAGATACATCATATGCTGCTGATCCGCCTGGCTTTGCTGAACCCCCTACCCACTCAGTCCCCTCCCCTGCCATGACATGACCCGTCAGTGTTGCCAGATTGAAAATGTTGAACTATCGTACACAAACTAAATCGTTGTTTTAAGGCAACTAAATTAATGAAATGAAATGAGATGAAATAAAATGAATGAAAATTCTGAAAATATTGTGCATCAAATCAAATATGGGACATTATGGCAACACACTGTTACCCACACACCATCACCCCATATCTCAGTACACCACACCACACCACACCACACCACACCACTCACTAACACTGAGAGGATGACCAAGAGGCAGTGTTTATTTATAGGATTTGACAGCAATTGTCATGTTAAATCCCTGTGATTAGTGTATAATGTACAGTACACATCTACGCACATGCATCCCAATGTCCTGGAGGGAGCAGTTCTGTTCCATTCTATTCTATTCCATGTTATTCTATACTATTCTAGGCTTTTCTATTCTATTCTATTCTATTCTATTCTATTCTGGTCTAGTATATTCTATTCTATTCCATGTTCTTCTATACTATTCTAGGCTCTTCTTCTCTCCTTTAGTGTTGTCTATTCTAGTCTGTTTTGGAAAGTCCTGGACGGAGGGTGTAGGTGTTGCTGCTGATGGTGGTGGCAGTGGGTGGATGCTAAATTCAGTCAGCTTGCAAAGCAGCCTCATGCATCAGCAGAGCAGGGTGAAGTAATGGAGCAGTTATGGGGACGAAGATGAGACAGATTGGAAAGGATAGGCCTCCCTTTCCCCCCTTTTTCGCAGAGCGGAAATATGCTTAAACAGAGAGCGGAGGCCACTGAGTGACAGGATCTGCGAGTTCCGCTGGCAGGGGCTACGCCTACGGCTTTTCATTTCTGGTAGCGCCGGCGTTACTGTTATTGTCCCCGCCTGCTCCATTGCTCCATTCGCTCCCCTCACTCGTTTCCCTTGTTACTCTTACGAGATGTCATCATCTGTCTGCCTGCATTTTCTTATCCGCAATTTATTTCCCATATCGCTCCCCATATTACACTTTTTCATTCGATTCCATTTCACTGCCTGTCTGAGACCTAGTCTTCTTTTTTTTATTATTATTTTATTTTCCGGGTGCATTTTCTTGAATTTTTATGTTGTGCATTATCTCTCGCCTGGATAGAGAACCCCTCATCTCCGCTGACAACTGATATTAGTTGGGAAGGTGTTATTATGAAGATTTATTGTTGCTTAAGAAAGTGGGGGCGAGCGAGTGGTGGAGAGATTGTAGCTCTCTGCAGACACAATGACACACAGTCACACTTTCTGAAAGGATCGGACTCCCTACTGATAACAGCAAACCAGTAATTAGACAAAAATAAAATAATGAACAGTTATTAAGAACTAAGTAAGAACTGAGTTTGCCACCCCCTCATCTGTATTCTTCTCTGTCTTTGCCTGTCTGTCCGTATCTGTCTCTCTTTCGCTGTCTCTCTCTTTCTCTGTCTCTCTCTCTCTCTCTCTCTCTCTCTCTGTCTCTCTTGCTGTCTCTCTATCTGTCTGTCTCTCTCTCTCTCTCTCTCTCTCTGTCTGTCTGTCTGTCTTTCTCTTTCTCTCTACTAGTGCAGAGCCCGTTGGGCCTATTTGCCCGTGTTGTGTTTTGTAATTTAGGCCTATAAAACTGGGGGCTTCCCTGCGCTGTCCTAATGTGCTCCTTAAAAGACATGAAGATGTTGCATAACTGTAATTTTTTCATGTAAGCTATAATTTTCTGATAGATAGATAGATAGATAGATAGATAGATAGATAGATAGATAGATAGATAGATATATAGATAGATAGATAGATAGATAGAGTTTTTTTTCCTCATAGACCTACAATAATTGTTGCAGAATCTCTTTACTAACCATTAGGCACCAATATGTTTCAGTGGAATCTGAGGTGATTTCGTAGGCCTAGGCCTATTTGTATTTCCACATTTTGAAGGCACAACCTGTCTGTCTGTCTGTCTGTCTGTCTGTCTGTCTGTCTGTCTGTCTGTCTCTCTCTCTCTCTCTCTCTCTCTCTCTCTCTCTCTCTCTCTCCCTCTCTCTCTCTCTATTTCAGAGGCTTTAGGCTCGCTATCAAAAATCTCGAAAGGGACTCGCGTTAGACTTGTGATGACATAGGCCAGCCCATTTTGGCCAGCCCTACTCGCAACTGATTCTAAATCCGCAGTCAATTGCGGCCATAGGTTATTACTTTCTGATTGTGACCATCTCGTTTTAAAACGTCCCTTGTTGGAAAGATGCACCTCGTTTAGCGCATTTGAACTTGAAGTTGGTGTCCGCGAATGGAGGGAGAGGGAGAGAGCCGGTTTAGAGATTAACGATGACATCAGTTTTACACCTCTCACCTCGCCGCACCTCTCGCGCAGTGTGCTGGTCAGACTCAGCAAAGCAAGTGAGATGCGGTGCCAGAGATTTTATTGGCTCAAATGACTGAAGTTTGTCACGGTAACAGCACGCACTACCAATAGGCATGGCTGTCCGTCGGAATAGAAGCCTCAAAAATAACGCAATAGTCCATGCTTTCGTTAAATTTAAGATTTGATTGACTCAAAAGCTGTCCGTAGAAGCCTCAAAAATAACCACTGCAGGGCTGATAGTATTCAGGCTCCATGCCTGATTTCAGGCTTGACAGAGTTTGCAAAAATAAAACATTCATAATAATTAGCCATTAGGTTATTCTTATCTCAGAGGGTGTTACAGGTTCAGGGTTTTCTTCTACTATCAGGCTAGTAATGTGTCAAAATAGGCCTACGTTACGTCACTATGCAGTATCTTGTCGTCGTCGTTAGAGCAGGGGAAAAAGTTCAGGCTCAGGATTTTTTTTCACTATCACCCCTGCCACTGCCAAGTAACCTATTCATTAATAGCCTATGTAGTCCTATTGGTATTACTGTAGTATGTGTGTGTTATATAGGCCTAGACTATTTACCTCCACCAGGAGTTGTGTGTTGGTTTCTTAGGCCTACTTCGTGCTCATTCGTTTGTTTGTTGCCTGTATCGCTGGGGCCTGGGAGCCCAGAAGGTCTGGGTTGACGCTGTCCATTCCATTTTCTCTCTCGGTTAATTAGGCTTCAAATTAGGCTCCAAATGTTGCTGCAATGTTGATTGCCTGCCTTTTTAAAGTCGCACACACGGTAACCGAACGTGACATCATAATAGCAGCATATTCATTTTCATTTTGAGGTAGGTAAGCGTAGCGTAGCGTACCCTCCAGACGAATTCTGTTCATCCTGTTACATAGTGGGACCAAACGGCAAACTTGCGGCCGCTCGTTTGCAGACACCAGCTTTAGCCTACTTACACCTTAGACCGTTCTAAAGAAATTATAGGCTACTTACACCTTGGACCGCTCTAAAGAAATTATTTGTACACTGGAGTCTGTGAGTATTGAGCATTGCGAAAGTCCACTCGAAGCGAAGTGTGTGTAGTAGCAGCAGAGACGATCTATATGCAAATTAAATATACCGTAGTTATATTAGAATAGAGAGTCTTTGGTAGCAGGTACGTGTCTGTTGCGCTTAGTGCTTGGAATGTTGCGCAATCAGCTGGCGATATCCGATTGCGCTATCAGCTAGTTGTGATGTCCGAGCGCAATCAGCTGGGAAAATTAGTTTGAAAATTGAAGTTTAAGTCATCTTCACTAATTTATGTCCAAACGACGTGAAACTTTGCACTGCAACCCGCCGTACCACTGCCAAGTCACCTTCCAAGTTTGAGATATTTTGGTGCTATGCTGCCGGAGTTAAGGGCCGTACACACACGTCGCTGCTAGTTACTCGCTCAGCGGATGAAGTCAATAGAATGTCTACGTGTTCCAGCGAGTCTCGCTGGTGAGTAGGCGAGGAGAGTACAAGCGATGCGATGTGGGCGGGTTCCGAGATAAACTTATTTTATCTTCGAGCGACGCGAGTTAAGCGAGTAACCAATTGGAATGCAGAATACAGATTATTGACAGGTGACGTTGCCCCTGTGGTGTTCTGACCCTCCAACTTCTGCACGCCATCACACTTTGGTTAAAAGTGTTGAGGAAAATACATACAGTGTACACCATCAAAGTCTCATATGCATGGTTGTGCACTGCACACGATCAACGTTAAACAGCGTAGGCCTACATTTTGTTTCGTACGGACGTTATTGGCGCGGACAGCGGGAACCATGACAACCAGTAAACAAAATCACCCAGAGCGAGTGGCAAGTAGGCGAATGAGCAAGTAGCGAGTAAATAGCAGCGACGTGTGTGTACGGCCCTTTACGCGGGTCACAGAGACAGCGATAGAACTTTCTTGAATTATTAGATAAATGTCTGTCTGTGTCTTGCTCTCTCTCTCTCCCTCTCTCCTCAGTGTCTCTGCTGGAGTGGCTAAGTGTGGGTTTGCAGTATCCTGACGAGGTGCTGAAGGCGTCGGTGTGCTACGTGCTGAGCCGGGTGTGGGAGGCGCCCGCCGCGGTCCAGTCCCTGCCCACGCCCCTGAGGGACGCCATGGCCCGCGCCGTGCTGCACACCCTGCACCAGGCCTCCACGCCGGAGCTCACCATCAACTGCCTGGGTGAGGAGATGCCTGGTGAACCAGGGTGGCCGCGGGTCCTTAAAAAGTCTTAAATTGTCTTAAATTTCATTTTAGTCAAAATAGGCCTTGAAAAGTCTTATTTTGCCTTAAATTTGCAACCCAAATGTCTTAATTTTGCGGAGCTTCATTTAGGGAGGAATAATTCCTGTCACACAGTCTTAATGTATTTTTCCATGACTGATAAATTGCAAACTCTGTTGAGGAGAGTCGCGTGCGTGGCTCATCTGTGTTCCGGCAAACTTTGTGATACAATTCTGACGCCCTAACTGCTTACTCATGACTGCCCCGATTAGGCTTTGACGTTTTTATGGGGTGTTAACCAGTAATGTAAAATAATCAATTGGATTTTATGTTATTTTCTTGTGCTTGACCTTGTGATCTGGTCTTAATTTTGGAGGGAAATGGCATTGAAAAGTCTTAAAATATCTTAATTTTCAACTGGTCAAACCTGTAGACACCCTGCTAACGTACCTATGCAATTTCTCGTAGGAAAGATGTGGTTTACGATTGCCCGTGGCCATTTATTGGACATTACAAATGTATAATTTGGAATATATACTTAGCCCTTAGCCAATCGTGTCAGCTGTATCTATTCAAACAAACTGGAAGCTTCCGTTTGTCAAGCCTTTCCACCCCTCCCTGATTGGCTCGCTCACTCAGGATCCCTTGCTTAGGGCAGCTGCCATGCTGTCTTTCAGATCGGAACGATTGTGTAAAACAGCATGGCATTTCCTAGTAGGGCCATACTGCTGCCGTGTTTCCTGCAGCAAACATTTTTTGTTTGTCAAGGTGGCTGAAGGGTTAGCCAGTATCAGAGACCCTTAACTACCTTGACTTGAAAGGCTCTGCGGTGCAGTTTCATGTGAAATATGATATAAATCCCCCCAAAATATATTGTCTTTAGATTTCTTTGTAAACCAACTTCTGAAATTACATTGAGATTTTTTGTTTTATCATTTCAGAGGACCCAGTTAAGGTGGAAGGTGTTTGTTGCCAAGGTGGCTGCTTTACCTATACAGTACTGGGAGTGACACAGAGGGGATAAATATAGAGGGGGGAGGGAGCAAATGAGAGATAGAAAGAGCATGAATGAGAAGAGGAAGAAAAGACAATGGATGGTCACAGACAAGAGAAAATCTTACAGTAAGAGATGAACAGAGGGTAGGGACAGAAAATATGAAGTAGGGAAAGGATTGATGAAACGAGGAGAAAGTAATAAAAATGTAGGGGGAGCGAGAGTGGATTAAAAAAGGAGGGAGAGAATAGTAGAGAGAAAGAGAGAGATGACCCAGATGGAAAAGGGGAAAATAATATGGTGAGGGCACTATCAGTCTGTAGCAGTGATTCTCAAAGTGTGGTCCGGGGACCACTGGTGGTCCGCGACAGAGCTCAGGTGGTCCGCAAGGGGATTTCTACTTTTCCAAGATAAGCTAGCAATAGGCTTTATTTGTAACGTTTTCAACACAATAAGACTTACAATAAGGCTTATAATGTGAATAAAAAGTAAGTGATCTGCATCAAAATTAGCAGTGTCAAATTAGCAACCATCAACAGCCAATTCAGTTGACAGGTGGTCCCTGAACATTTTTTTTTGGGGGGGGGAGCAAAGTGGTCCGCGGTCTAAAGTTTGAGAAACACTGGTCTGTAGGATGAAGGGTTACACAGGAGAGGTGGATAGATAGAGAGAGGGGGGGAGGAGAGAGAGAGAGAGAGAGAGAGGGGGAAAGAGAGAGTAAAAGAGAGAGGGAGGGAGAGGAAGCAAGAGACAGGACAGTGGCCGTGAGAAAGTGGTGAAAATTACAGTGCAGGCAAGAAAGTGAAATAGGAACAGACAGTAAGGGCACTAGACGGAAACATGAGACACACACACCCATACAAACGCGGTCTCTCTCACACACACACACACACACACACACACACACACACACACACACACACACACACACACACACACACACTGCGGACAAAAAAGGGGGGGAGGCATACAGGCGAAAAAGTGGAAGTGGAGTCCCAACGAGGTTAAGCCACAAAGTGCCCATTACAGCACCTCTGTCTCCACAGCAATTAGGGGGTACAGTGGACAGCCGAAAGGAGAGGGGAGGAGAGAGAGAGGGGAGGCAGAGGGAGAGGAGAGGAGAGGAAAGACAGAGGGGAGAGGAGAGGAGAGGAGAGGAGAGGAGAGGAGAGGAGAGGAGAGGAGAGGAGAGGAGAAAGATATTAGAGGAGAAGAGATGAGACGAGACGAGAGAAGAGGGGAGGATAAGAGAAAGATATTACAGGAGACGAGAGGAGGAGAGAAGAGGGGAGAAGAAAGACATTAGAGGAGGGGAGAGGAGAGGAGAGGAGAGAAGAAGAGAAGAGGAGGGGAGAGGAGAGGAGAGGAGAGAGGAGAGATGAGGATATGAGAGGAGAACCAGAGATGTGAGGAGGGGAGAGAAGAGGAGAGAGAGAGGAGAGGAGGAGGGGAGAGGAGAGGAGAAAGACAGAGGAGAGGAGAGGAGAGGAGGGGAGAGGAGAGGAGAGGAGAAAGACATTAGAGGAGAGAATGGGAGAGAGGGGGACAGGGAGAGGAGAGGAGGGGAGGGGAGAGGAGAAAGACATTAGAGGAGAGGAGAGGAGAGGAGAGGAGAGGAGAGGAGAGGAGAAAGACATTAGAGGAGAGGAGAGGAGAGGAGAGGAGAGGAGAGGAGAGGAGAAAGACAGAGGAGAGGAGAGGAGAGGAGAGGAGAGGAGAGGAGAGGAGAGGAGAAAGACATTAGAGGAGAGGAGAGGAGAGGAGAGAGGGGGACAGGGCAGAGGAGAGGAGAGGCGATTAGAGGAGATATTTGATGCGAGGAGAGGCTTGACTCAGTAGTGGCAGTGACCTGTCAGGTTGCAGCCAATCAGATCAGATAAGATCTGTCCAGAGGTGTTAAATGTAAAAGTAGAAGTACTATCACAGTGTGTATCTACTGTACCTCTTGAGGTACGGTGATGGTGTAACTGGTGTATGAACTACCGGTATGTAAGATACTAATG
>NC_085858.1:54627623-54642623 GCF_034702125.1 Engraulis encrasicolus | reverse complement strand
TGACCTCCAAACTGTAATCAGTTCATGAACCTACCCTGCAGCATTCACACACCAAATCTGGGACAAATCCATCCACCCGGTCAGAAGTAATGGGCCAAACAAAAATTCGGCCATCTTGAATTCGGCCATCTTGAAATTGTTGACCTCCAAACTCGAATCAGTTCATGAACCTACCCTAGAACATTCACACACCAAATCTGGGACAAATCCATCCACCCGGTCAGAAGTTATGGACCAAACAAAAATTCGGCCATCTTGAATTCGGCCATCTTGAAAGTGTTAACCTCCAAACTGTAATCAGTTCATGAACCCACCCTAGAGCATTCACACACCAAATCTGGGACAAATCCATCCACCCGGTCAGAAATAATGGGCCAAACAAAAATTCGGCCATCTTGAATTCGGCCATCTTGAAATTGTTGACCTCCAAACTCGAATCAGTTCATGAACCTACCCTAGAACATTCACACACCAAATCTGGGACAAATCCATCCACCCGGTCAGAAGTTATGGACCAAACAAAAATTCGGCCATCTTGAATTCGGCCATCTTGAAAGTGTTAACCTCCAAACTGTAATCAGTTCATGAACCCACCCTAGAGCATTCACACACCAAATCTGGGACAAATCCATCCACCCAGTCAGAAGTAATGGGCCAAACAAAAATTCGGCCATCTTGAATTCGGCCATCTTGAAATTGTTGACCTCCAAACTCGAATCAGTTCATGAACGTACCCTAGAACATTCACACACCAAATCTGGGACAAATCCATCCACCCGGTCAGAAGTAATGGGCCAAACAAAAATTCGGCCATCTTGAATTCGGCCATCTTGAAATTGTTGACCTCCAAACTCGAATCAGTTCATGAACCTGCCCTAGAGCATTCACACACCAAATCTGGGACAAATCCAAACATCCGTTCAAAAGTTATCGCGTTAACACGAAATACCTTACGCGGCGGACGCGGCGGCGGCGGCGGCGGCGGTGCACGCAAAACCATTACATCCCCGACGCTCCGCGTTTCGGGGATATAATTAAAGCTAGTTTTCTCCCTCTGATTGCTATGATCAGGGCTTTTTAAATGTCAGAAATACAACTGCAAGCAATGCGCACCAGTGCTTTCACCAGAACAGTGTTTGCCCATTCTAATGTGAAAGACAAAATATAGCCTACTACTACAACAAAAAACCCCATAATGGGATCACTCACTGTATCAACACATTGCAATTCCAAGTCAAAAATTCTGTGAGATCAGCTACCATTTTGAAGCAGCATTCATTGTGAATCCATTCTGCATGATGTTGTGAACAATTCATAAACAATGGGTAGAAATAAGAGGAAATAACCAAAACATGCCCCAAATTTCAGTTCAATCTTTGCAGTCTGATATAGTATCCATTATCCCTCCATTCTCGGCCAGTTCTAGTCAATCTGGTGAGCGGCCTAGGCCTGCCCGCCCTCTTTCCTTTTTTTGTATTTAGAAATTGGCATCTGTAAACATAGCATTGTAGGCCTACATCTGATTGAGCACATCTGATCTAGTACCTACAGGTACACTCATACTGAGTCTATATAGGTCTACTGAGTGTATAATGAATATTCATTGTTCATGTGAAGTGTAAAGATTTATGTTGGTTGAAGTTCTGATTTTGTGGCACTTTTTGGTATTACTGGCGCCCTCAAGACATAGGCCTATTCTGCTCTAGGCGACTGCCCCGTCTGCCTATGCCGCTGGCTCTGGCACCATTCCTTGCATGTATGTTTCGTCATGAGGGCAGAGCCTGGCTACATTGGTTTTCGTAGGGTTACGGAGTGATACTCGATCGGGTGCCTAACCGGTAAAAAAGTTCAGTCAGATTACTTTTTTTTGCTTTAATCCCTGACACACACACACACACACACACACACACACACACACACACACACACACACACACACACACACACACACACACACACACACACACACACACACACCCAGGCACACACAGACACACACGCATACACGCGCAGGCACACACACACAGACTGGGGGCGCCAATAACAGAATGAGAATGTCATGCAAAATAAAACATTAACAATAACGATAAACAATAAACATCGACAATGACAAAGACTATTAGTGAGCATTCAGTATGTAAGTACTAGATCAGATGTGCACAATCAAATGTAAAAGATGGCAATTTCTAAATTCACAAAAAAGGTGGTGCTGGCCTAGGGGATTGTTTTCCAACCAGGGGTATGGGCACCACTGGGGGTATACTACGCAAGCACATTGCAAGGGGCACGTGAAAATATTTGATAATAATAAATATTTAGGGCAAGGATGAAGGAAAGTATATAGAGTATGAGTTAGGGGGTACTCATTGCCTCGTTAACACCAGACCTAATCACAAGTGAGATTGGGTCTGGGGAGTTGCCTATCGTAAATTCCATAGGGGGCAGAATACTTGGCTATTATGAGACACTGCCCTGCTCTCTGATTGGGCAGAGAAACTGTTAATGTCAGAATGCTTGGCCATTATGATACAGGGCCCATGATCTTGGACGTTATGAGTCATCCTCGCCAGACTGTCTTTCAGATCGAAACGATTGTGTAGAACTAAAGGCAGTATGGGAGTTCCCAGGCTAGGGTACTCATGGCATGACAGAAAAAGGCTTAGGGGGTACGCAAGACAAAAAAGGTTTGGAAACATTGTCCTAAGGCACAGAGTGGACTAGAACTGGCCCTGCAGAAAGAAAACATTCATTGTATAATTTGTATCTGGGTTTTGATCACATTTTTTTTTCTGAAAAGCTAGACAGGTAATGTTACTGTAATGTTTCCCTGGTGAATGTGTGATAAAAATAGATTTTGTGTGTTTGTGTGTGTGTGTGTGTGTGTGTGTGTGTGTGTGTGTGTGTGTGTGTGTGTGTGTGTGTGTGTGTGTGTGTGTGTGTGTGTGTGTGTGTGTGTGTGTGTTTTTATGTGTGTGTGTATGTTGCTGTTGTTGTTGTTGTTGCTGTCGCTGCAGCTGCTGCTGGGGGGCGATGAGATGCTGCAGGTGGCCAGTGCTCACTGCATGGCCGCGGTGCTGGTCCACTCCCCCACACAGTACGCCACACAGTTCATACAGGCAGACCTGCCCGGTGAGACACACACACTCACTCACTCACTAGAAAACTCGCTCACTCACTCTCTCTCTCTGACTCACTCACTAGAAAACTTGCTCGCTCACTCTCTCTCTCTGACTCACTCACTCACTCACTCACCCACTCACTCACTCACTCACGTACTCACTCACTCACTCACTCACTCACTCACTCACTCACTCACTCACTCACTCACTCAACTCACTCACTCACTCACTCACTCACTCACTCACTCACTCACTCACTCACTCACTCACTCACTCACTCACTCACTCACTCACACACATACTCACTCACTCACGCACGCACTCACTCAGACCCGTACTCACTCACTCACTCACTCAGACCCGTACTCACTCACTCACTCACTCACTCACTCACTCACTCACTCACTCACTCACTCACTCACTCACTCACTCACTCACTCAGACCCGTACTCACTCACTCACTCACTCACTCACTCACTCACTCACTCACTCACTCACTCACTCACTCACTCACTCACTCACTCACTCACTCACTCACTCACTCACTCACTCACACACGTACCCACTCACACACGTACCCACTCACTCACTCACTCACTCACTCACTCACTCACCCAATAACTCGCTCGCTCACTCACTCACTCACTCACTCACTCACTCACTCACTCACTCACTCACTCACTCACTCACTCAGACCCGTACTCACTCACTCACTCACTCACTCACTCACTCACTCACTCACTCACTCACACGCATACTCACTCACTCACTCACTCACTCACTCACTCACTCACTCACATACTCACTCACTCACTCACTCACTCACTCACTCACTCACTCACTCACGCACGCACTCACTCAGACCCGTACTCACTCACTCACTCACTCACTCACTCACTCACTCACTCACACACATACCCACTCACATACTCATTCACTCACTCACTCACTCACTCACTCACTCAACTCAACTTTACGCAACTCACTCACTCACTCACTCACGTACTCACTCACTCACTCACTCAACTCAACTCACTCACTCACTCACTCACTCACTCACTCACTCACTCACTCACTCACTCACTCACTCACTCACTCAACTCACTCACTCACTCACTCACTCACTCACTCACTCACTCACTCACTCAACTCACTCACTCAACTCACTCACTCAACTCACTCACTAAATCACTCAACTCACTCACTCAACTCACTCGCTCAACTCACTCGCTCGCTTGCTTGCTCATCTCTATGGAGTCATCCTATAGCCAGCCTGGACCTTTTCTCCTGTATCCTCATAATGTTCACTGGAACACCGTAACTTCTTGCTGCTGGTGGGCCTGGCGACAGGCCTATTCACTCTGCTGAAAACACTCAACTACATCATAACAACATTGCTATGACAATCCAGACAGTCTTGCAGTTTTTTTTGATAAAGCTAATATTTTTTACCGTAACCCCTTAAGACACTACCCCTCACATAAATGATCTGTTACCAGAATGGTAATTAGTCTAATGAACAACATATTGTATTACTAAAGGCCCTGTGCACTGTCATAGTAGTGTAGCACTATGGTAGTTACGTTTTTTTTTCAGTGACTATTACAACGTCCCAGTGGCGGGGTAAAGTAAAATCATGTCTAATCATTTATTTTCTCATGGTCTGTAACAAAACCACATCACATCACATCAGAGGTCGCGTTAACCGACAAATGTCCGTCATTGACGGATTTTTTTGAAGGATGACGGAAAATTCTGAAGCCTGTCCGTCATTTTGACGGATCAATATTCAGGGTGATGATAAATAAATCACAAGTTTAAGTAGGCCTACTACACCTCTATCGAGTAGAGCAAATATGCATTTCAATTAGGCATAGTTATCAGCGCAGATAATTTCATGCTACTATCGTTTGCCTTTCTCCCTCTCTCCCTGCTTGTCATACCATGCGGCTGGCTGCAGCAGAGCGCGCGCCTCTGCACTTGCTCAAAATAATGAATTAAAATAACTAAGACGTTGCCACCATACACGTGTGACTTCGACTTTAAGATTCAGAACTATGTGTAGACCTAGGCCTACTACATTTACCGACTATCTGATTTTCTGCCAATGACAAAGTTGTCCCTCTATCGCCCTTCATAGAAGCATTCTTTCATAACTCCTTGCTTGAAACGAATAGGCTATGCGAATAGCACGTTTGCTAGCCAGAACCTTCACTCAAAGGCAACGCAGGTCTAAAACGCCTTCAGGACATTAACTAATAAAACGACGGATATTCAAGAACCTAAATATTACCAGGCAACGCAACTTACAACTTTGCAAACGTTGCCAGAAACGGCTAACCTTCTCTCATTTCGATAGCTGGTTCACCCATTATAGGCGATATATTTTTTATTCAGACAACTTTACCGCGCTCCCAGAGCCAACATATAAGCCGATGGGGCTACGTATGGAGAGGCTCCCTTTACCGTCGCTGACATTTTTCAACAAAGTTTTGCGAAATCTGGTTGTCTTCCTGTTGTAGGCTTCAGTGCCTTTATCTACTGTCTGGGCTACACCTTTCTGCTTCAAGACGGCATTCCTTCCCATCGTGCATGTGAAGTCCAACGCAGATATTATTTATATAGGCCTATCATTAATCAGAGCAAAACGAGTGACTGACAGCTGTTGGATAAAGCCCTGCACGCGACTTTTAAAAAAGTGCTTGTGGTGACCATAGCGCTGAACACTGAATCAGGCGCGCGTCATGAGAGATATCTGCAGCTTTTTCAACAGTGCAATGAGGGAGGCAGAGAGAGAAAGTGGACAGCAAAATTGACTCCATCCTCAAAGTTGGAGAATGAATGTCGAGTGAAAGCGGGTGTATTCACAGCGGTTTACTCTCAATTGGCCGCAATTGCGCACGTGTTGTTCTCGGAGCGGGGTCGCGACCCCCCACATTGAGAAACCAGGTGGGGAATTTAAAAAATAAGCGATGACAGATTTTTTTCGACCCTGTCCGTCAAAATGACGGACTGTGAAAAAGTCTAGCGCAACCTCTGCATCACATGCTCATGTACTGTATCTGTGATGCTCTGTGAGGCAGTGTTAATTTCGTCAACCAGGACGATGACGAAAATATTTCGTCAACGCCCCTTTTTCCCGTGACGATGACGAGACGATGACGCATAAAAATTGCTTCCAGAACATAAAAATATGACGAAAATAAAAAAATATTTTCGTTAAGGAGACTAAGACGAGACGAAATTTACAAGCCATGGACGAATGGACATTATTAAAAATTGTATTGTTTAAAATTAATTTGTAATTGTTATCGTTTCTTGAACTTCATAGAAGATTATGCGCTGTTGCCCTGTTTGTCTCTGCTGGCAATGCCTGGCGCTGGTGCGGCTCAATCAGTAGTAGCCTAGTTCAGTGAGTCCTGTTCAGTTTAGACCCTAACATGTTTCCCAGAAAGAGAAAAAGAAAGAGTCGACGTTGAGGCAAGTGTTAATTTTGAAACATGTTCAACCCTTTTGTCCATAACGAAGACATGTGTGTTTGTGCAGTCATGATAATAGTGCTACCGTCACTCGCGCCAATCTTCCTCTGATGCTGTCATTTTAAAACTCTTCGAGCTTCCTCTATTCCCCTTTCCACTTACACGTACGCATACACCGACGTCCGTTGTCTGTTCTTTTGTAATGTTTGCTATATTGGTTGTTTAACCGTATGAATAGGCAGTTTGCAAGCAAATCATGAAGATCGGATTCATGCATTTATTTAGATCAGACACACCGGGAGACGTTTAAGAGATGCGCGCGCCACAGGGGAAAAGTTGTTTAAGTAGTCTAAACAGAGGCACGGCTACTGTAGTTTTGATAAGAATCAATGTGTGGGCGATCAGGGTTTAAAGTGCGGAGAATAGAAACGTGTTCCCATCGAGGGCAACGCTGAAAGACCCAAGGCAGCCGACATCCCTTCATGCGATGCGTATAGCGTCTCCCAGACATCCCACGTTCTAAAAACTCATTGCTTAAACTTGGAGATGCTTATCGACCCTCGACATCCCGACAAACAAAACAGCATTAGTGTTCAACCATTGTTTGTCAATGTCCTTTCTGACGTCCAGTCTGCATAGACCAACTACCTACATTTCCCCCAGGACGTTTACAGGCCGGGCGTCCTACGAAGTGCGCGTTATCTATTTGAAGTAGGCTATTCCAGGAATGACGCACGAGCCATTATCTTTCTCTGCCCCGCATTGCCAATCGAAATAACGCGAACTTGCATAGTCTAAAATCAGGAATATTGTATCTGACTCGCGGCCATCGGGGAGCCACTATCAAATATCAGAGAAACTTCTTGGACTTCATTGGGATGTCTGGTCTTACCACTGCCTGCAATCTGCAGGCTATGAGCAACCGTATCTCACTCATTTCGTGAAGTATAGGGCTCCTATGAGTGACGCGGTCAGGTGAAGAAGATCTTGTAGCCTACGTGATCAAATTCAAAAGCAAATAATACGCAGCAGCTTCTAATGCGAGAGAGAGAGAGAGAGAGAGAGAGAGAGAGAGAGAGAGAGAGAGAGAGAGAGAGAGAGAGAGAGAGAGAGAGAGAGAGAGCGAGCAACCTGCAAGTGTGTGTGTGACGTCTAATGCTCCTTTGCTCTATGCTGTTGAAATTACTTTTACAGGACTGATTTGGGTTTTGCTGGAAAATAAGTTAGTAATAATGTGAATATTTGCTGCACTAGGCTATCTAGTAATAATTTGTGTAATAATTTGACTAAAATGACGAAAATGTGAAATGATGACTAAAATGACTAAAATGACGAAAATTTGACTAAAATTAATTTTCGTCATTTAGACGAAGACTACGACTAAATTTTGAAGGCAATGACTAAATTTGACTAAGACTAAAATTGATTTTCGTCATTGTGACTAAGACTAAGACTAAATTTAAAAAAGCTGACGAAATTAACACTGGTGAGTTGTTTGTTTAGTTTCACTGCCTACTGTCCTCATGACGTGTAGCATGTGAGTGTGTGTGTGTGTGTTTGTGTGTGTGCAGAGTTCCTGTTTGAGCGTCTGAGCAGCAGTAGTGAGGCTCTTCTGTGGTCGACTTACGGCTGCCTGCTCTTACTGGCTGAAGAGCCCCTCTTCTTCTCCCAGTGTCATACAGTCTACGGTGAGAGCCCTCTGCTTCTCTGTGTACATTAGTGTGTGCGTGTGTGTGTGTGTGTGTGTGTGCGTGTGTGTGTGTGTGTGCGTGTGTGTGTGTGTGTGTGTGTGCGTGTGTGTGTGTGTGCAAGCGTGCACGCGCGTGTGTGTGTCAGGGTGGAAATTGAGGTTTTTGTCCACTAGTCACATTGCCAGGTAGATTCTGAAATCTACGAGTCACCCACCATACCTGTCAATTCATAATCAACCGTTCAATCATTGTAATGTTGTCATATACTGTAACGTCATAGTATTATGTGTTAGGCTATAAAAGTAAAGTAGCCATACCCTTGATGCAGAACATTGTGACATTAAAATCTGCAGCGTGCTTGTCCAAAATGTACCTTCCAATGGGACATTCAAACATTCGGCTATTTAAACTTGACCTAATTTGAGATTCCTCACCTGTCAGATGGGTGGGTGGGTTGACACAGGTGGGTTGACACATTTTACCAGTCAGCACTCAAATCAACCTGTATTTGGCAGGTGACTAGTGATGAAGATCCTACCCTGGTGTGTGTGTGTGTGTGTGTGTGTGTGTGTGTGTGTGTGTGTGTGTGTGTGTGTGTGTGTGTGTGTGTGTGTGTGTGTGTGTGTGTGTGTGTGTGTGTGTGTATTTTCTCAGTGTCACAAGGTCTTCCTGAGACCCCAGAGTTTCTGTATGTCTTCATCGGTGTTTGTATGTGAATGTTTGTGTATTCATGTGTGTGTGTGTGCGTACGCGTGTTTTAAGTGTGTGTTTTGTGTGTGTATATACTGTATATATATCTCTGTTTGTGGGTCTGTGTCTCTGAATCATTCTTTATTAACAGATATGCATGCAGATGTGTGGTCCTTTTCTTGTGTAGTGAAACCATAGCTGTGTCTGAGTGCATTACACTGAGTTAAATGCTGTGTGTGGTGTTTTTATAGTGAGGCTGTGTTTCAGCCACAGGCATGGGACATCACTGTGAAACCCACCGTGCATTCTTGTTAGTGGATGAGTCATAGTTCATATCTGAGAAACTAACCACTTTTTCCTTTCTCTCTCTCTCTCTCTCTCTCTCTCTCTCTCTCTCTCTCTCTCTGCCCCTCTCTCTCTCGTTCTCTCTCTCTCTCTCTCTCTCTCTCTCTCTCTCTCTCTCTCTCTCTCTCTGCCTCTTTCTCTTTGTTGCTTTCTCTTTCTGTATCTACTCCTCCCTGACTGATGATCTGTTTATGTGTATGTGTGTGTGTGTGTATGTGTGTGTGTGTGTGTGTGTGTGTGTGTCTGTGTCTGTGTCTGTGTCCGTGTCCGTGTCCGTGTCCGTGTCCGTGTCCGTGTCCGTGTCTGTGTGTATGTGATGTGGTGTTTGTATTGATATAACAGGTATTGAGTCTGTGTTAATGTGATGTGGTGTTTGTATTGATATAACAGGTATTGAGTCTTTGGTGCGCAGCTTGAAGGATGTGCTGAAGCTGACCAACTTGGAGGTGCAGAAGCAAGGCCTACAGCTCCTCACTGTCATCCTCGACAGGTGAGACTAGGGCTGTAACGATATTGTATCGAACCGAGAAATCGCGATACACAGAGTCACTATACTGTATCGCGATACAAGGAGGCAGTATACTGCCTACAAAGCAAAAAGGCAGTAACTGCATTGTTGTTTAAAATGACTAACTATAACTTTAATGCCATATATATCAAAGTCTACAGATAAATAAAATGATTGATTTGGAAAAAGGGTGGTAATATAAAGTAACAAAGCTGTCACATTTCAGTAATATCCCAAAAAACACTTATACTGGATTGCAGCACCATTTTAAAGTCAACTGACTCATGCTGTGTTCCATTATTCACCCTCTGTACTGTGTACCTTGTTTGAGTTCCACCCTCCGCAATTCACGAGGCGAGTACATTCCAATTCCCGTTCTGTCTGATACACTTAACGGAAATGACGGTTGGTCGCGTGACATCCGAGTTTACCAACCGCCAATATGCAATTCAACACGGAAGGCACTGTTCCTTATGCTAACACTTTTTAAAGTTACCCCTGCCTCTAATACACATGGCGATTGTCTTTGGAATCAAAACTATGCTGTTATCACGGAGATTCAACCGTTTGACAGATCTGGCACTCAACTACGTCACAAACATGGCGGCCGTTGAGTGCGAAAAGTGTACAGTTACACCACACTTCGAAAAATGGCCGTTTTGGGGGCGTTATCCGGGTAATTTACAGTACACTTTACCGTCGCGATTAGAAATGGAACACCCTGCGTACCCAAACACAGTGCAGAAAGGGCGGTAAGTACGGGCAATGGAACACAGCATCAGTTTTGAGCTCTGCACAGTTACTGCCTTTTTGCTTNGTAGGGCAGTATTGTGATACGCCCTTTTAACGTTTTGATACCCATCAGCCCAGAAAACAACCACATGATATGAAGTGATGGTGCTTCCAAGCATCATCATTATTATATAAAAACTTTTTAAAATTATTAGTAGCCTCTTGTAACCTATTCTACCTATAAACTATCATAGTTTTTATTCATAAAGTTTATAATGTTGGCAAATGTGAAATCGTGGGGTGTATCGAACCGTAGGTCATGAATCATGATACAAACCGAATCGTGAGTTGAGTGCATCGTTACAGCCCTTGGTGAGACATATCTCACATACTTGTCTCTCAAACACTAAACAAGACGTCACCAGCTTGGTGCCAGCGGGCGCCAGGTAGCCCCCCAGGGGCTTCTGAGGTGCCCATTATTCAGCTTGGAGCAGGCATCACATTTAAATACTACAGTTGCCGGTATGCTTGCTGCGAGCTGTAAATTACGCGCGTCACCGCGAGCAACCGACAGCACATGCTTGCTTCAAAAGCAGTTGACCAAGACGCAAAATACTGGCAGTATCATTCAGGGGGCAGAGAGCACGCAGCATTGGGATGCGGAAATTGGGAACACGGATGGCAAGGAAAACAACAAAACAAAAAGAGGGGCTCCCTGGGCAAGGAAACAATACTGCTACTACTTCTGTATGTGCATGCTCCTTTTTCAAAGTGCAACAAGGAAGTATGATCACAAATGTTTGAAATTTCGGACAAACTCAACGAGACGCTCTTAAAAGTTCCTGCCATTGTCGTTTTCATATCAAGCACACGCGTCGAACTGCGCGGTCTGTCTTACGATCGCCCCCAGCGAGTTTGAAGATATTGCTCCTGGCTCACACATTTGGCTGCCATGTCCAACGCACGCGAAATTGACATTAAATACGCATGTTAATGCGTTCATGAACGAATCGTGCACGCGCTCGCGTATCTTGCAGCAAGCATACCGGCACCTTTAGACTGTGAGGATGCTCAAACGTTCAACTCAGTTTTTCAGGAAAGAGGCCGCACCTTGCATAACTTGTGGTTTTATCGCAATAAAAATACAAGATTATTTCTTTATAACCTACAAAGAAAATTTCTTTATACCAGTAAGTAAATTATCATTCAATCATAGTGTGATTTGAGAACGATATCAAGACATTGGTAGAGGATTTTTAGAGGATTTTGAACGCACAAGTAGCCCTGGGATAGCCCTCGGGTTGCCCTTGTTACCCCTCAGACCCAGAAAGATTGGGGACCCCTGCACTAAACACTTTAACCGCATTAACCAGCATGCTCGATGCTCAATACTTATGCACAAGCGCACACATGCTGCCACGCACGCTCTTCCGCACAACATGTGCTCAGGCTGTAGCAGACCTGAGTTCAGCTTTCTAATTGGACATTTTATGAACAGGAACATTGTGCTGAAATGTGCTGAAATATATGCTGATTTTCAAATTCTACCGAGTTGCCAAGGATGTAGCCCCACAGATAAGGCTGTCACAGGCTGTCAAAGTAGCTCTGCTTTATTTACTAATTCTCCCAGACTGCTCCCCAGTGGAAGTGGAAGGTGGAGGAAAGTATTTTGGCAGAATGTGAAATAGTTCTTACTGCAGTGGGGTGTATGTTTTATTTTTTATGATGAAACATAAAGGCAAGCCAAGTGGTTTGGTGAAAGTAGCGCTGCAATATTTTTCGTTCCTCTATAAAAGATTCTGCAGAGGATTCTGTTCAGAAAAATTTACTAAACGTGTTTGTCTGTGTGGGGCTTGTTGACAGCATGTTGTATATCAACAACATTCAATATTCACAGCTCTATCCGGCACGAGGCTCACTGTGCTCACACAACACGTATGCTGTGCACGGACACATGTTTGAAGTGCTATTACTATTGCATACAAGCAGGGGCGGAGGATTATGACTCCATGGGCCCCTGGGCCAAAAAGAATCAGGGTTTAAGGCCATATGATAGAGGCCCGATGTTGGGGGCTCGGGGGAAATTTTAAAAATACAGTTGTGAAAAGTCTGAGTTTTAACACAATATGAAACAAACGTAATATAGAGACTTGGGCTTTAGGGCCCCCTTGACTCTTGGGCCCCTGGGCGTTGACCCGGCAGGCCCGTGCAGTAATCTGTCGCAACCCAGCTCCTCTCATCAGCAGGAGCTCAAAGCCGAAATATCTTGTCATGCACATCAAGATATCTTACAGTAAAGGGACACTGTGCAGGAAATGGTCAAAAAAGGTACTGCAACTATGCTGCTTATTTGAAATTGGGCTGCCTATTGCCAAATTTGATCTTTACATGAAAGTTTACTAAGTATTAAACAAATATTTTCTAGTACGGTCCAAGTACAGTCATTTTTGCAGCTAAAAATGGCTATGTTTGGAAATTCAAAATGGCGGACCATGGAGAAGATCCCCCTTTTCATGTATGAAAAGTGCAATTTTTCCAGTCATAATGAATACTTAGAATGTTATGCTGGTGGTAAGTATTCATGAAAAAAGGTAACATTAGTGAATGGGCAGCATGGATTCTGGAAATAAACAACTAAAAATCTCACACAGAGTCCCGAGAGCTATGAAGTATATGCATTATCCGCACATCCATTACAGCAGTGCTTCCCAAACTTTTTTGTGCCCCCCCAATTCTAAGGCTTTTTTGTCCCTTAACCCTATCGCGCCGGATGCATCATATATGTCTCATCAAATTCAAAGCCCTCTCCACGCTGACACACAAAAAAATCGATCTGAAAAACATCCTGCGTGTCATTTCCAAACGTCCTGCAGTACACGGAAACCGCCACAAGAGAGCAGCGGTCGACAACAAGTTGACCACAGCTCGGCGAAAAACAGGAAAATGGGGTAGAAGTGGTTTCCCTGACCGACGCTGAGATTTCGTCAAATTGCATAAGGTTTGTGTACAAATTTCCGAAATATAACTCTACATCCTTTAATTTGAACACTTGCTTTGTGCAATTAAGCAAGGAAGAGTTTATATTTTTACACCGTGTTGCAGAGAGATCGTGCTAAAACTGATGAGACATATAAGCACCATCCGGCGGTGGCAGGAAGTCAGCCATCAATGCATTTGCTCCATAGGGAAACTTACAAAGCACACCACGACGATCGTTTAACAAAACACACAAGTTGTTTTACTTCAAGACAAAGATATTGCCTTAAGAAACAGGTTTTTACTTGCAATTTTGAAAATGTAATGCAAAATGTTGAAATTATGATCTCGTAAAAAATGCATTGAAGTGAATGGAGAAATGGTCCAATTGTAGTAATGGACCCATATATTCAAATTACACATCAAAAATGAATAATTATCTATATTTCACTCATAAATAGGTTGTTGAGCATTCGATCAGCTATGTTTTTACATAGATTTTAAAAAATTACCCAACCAGGCTGTGGGAAATGTAAAATATGGTCCTGCTAAAACAAGGATAGGCTTAAAAAAATGGCAGGATCTCACTAAATATTTAAAGATAATCCTCAAATTAAATTGTCTGACAACTTTTTTAAATTAAAAAAAAGTTGTAAATGCATTAAAAGTCATTTTTCAATGGTCATGAAATTGGAATTTTCATTCATTAAAAGCCTGATGCATCATATATGATGCATTAAATATCTCAGCGACCTTAACAAAATTTTGAATTTTTTTTTTACATTTCTTATAAGGGATCAATATTGAAGCAAATTCCAAAAAATTAGAATTTTCTCTCATTGCTTTCATGGTTCAGGTTTCACAGGGTTAATATTGCTAGATTTTTCACAAAGAGTTTGCCTGCTAATATTGCTAGACATTCACAGGAAAAGCAAATAAATCTATGAACCATGCAAGTGAATACTGTTACTAACCAATCTATGGATGTATGTTAGCTGTTAACCTGTAGATTTCACATTTGCATGCAAAGTCCCTTCAGTCCGTGACACGCCCCCCCGTACATAGATACATATATAGTACATAGATTATGCTAAGCTATGCTAATAATTTTGATCCAATAAATCTAAGTACGGAAAACATTGAGAAGAAAATGATATGCACATTCATGAATAATGCTGGGAAATACTGCAATTATGTGAAAATCAAAAAAGGGTGGTCTGTTCCTTTAAAAGATCTTCTATCTAGGACCTGTGAAACACATACACTCCCCCGTTATGCGGCGTGTAATAAGTGACTCAGCCCCCATCGCATCGCATGGCATCACTCCAGCGTGTGTGCGAGATGATGATGCTTATTATTGTCATTTAAATCAATGCAGAGGCACTGAGCCAGACAGCTAGGGGGTGGCCTTGCTTATTCAGTTACAGTTTTTTCTGATAGCTAAAGTTTTTTTTTTGGTAA
>NC_085858.1:54612623-54617623 GCF_034702125.1 Engraulis encrasicolus | reverse complement strand
CATTGTACCCAATGAGATACTAGATAGCCTGTGTTGTTACTGGAAAACACTAAACGCCTAACAAGAACCCACCACAAACTTGATCCAACCAGCGCAGAGTCAGCTGATCATAAAACAAGTACACAGGTCTACTGGTTACTCAGATAAGTTACCTGTGTTGGAAGGAAAGTCTTTCTTTTTCTACCTTTACTTTTATTTTTGACACCTCTGCACTTAGCTGACACTTTTATCCAAAGCGACTTACAGTTATTTTCAGGGTATTGGTTACAGTGCCTGGAGCAGTGTGGGATTAGGTGCCTCCCTCAAGGGCAGCTCCTCAGCCATGGAGTGCAGTAGGGAGTGGAAGGGTGGGATTCGAACCTGCAATCCTGTGATTGTAACATTCCAGGTCACTACAGCAACTCCTTACAGCCGGGGTGCCAAACGCAGGCTCAGGGGCCAAATCTGGCCTGCGCAGTCATTTCAAATGTGTATTACAGCTGGCCCACATACACCATTAATAATATAATAATAACACTTGAGCATGATATTTGGTGTGTCATAGGAATATGAGTGGGCCCAGGCCAGTGAAACAGCTCACACTCATATGCAACAGAATTGATCTGTAATGGGAATATGTTTGTGAAATTTAAATATGTATGTATGCACAATTTTTAGTCTGTTTTTTAAAATAAATATTCGGGTTGGCCCGCATCCTTATTCCAGATTTTGATTTTGGCCCTCGGTTGGCCATCGGCCCTCAAGTTTCAAACCCCTTCCTTACAGTCTTGCAGCTGTTTTTCTGTTTGGATTAACCCTTTAGCTCCCATAGTGGCATTACAGAGAGCCATAGTGCTGCGCTAAGGGGTTAACTCTTTAGCTCCCACAGTGGCCGTCAACGCTCGTCCGCCTCTCTCCCATAACGTCCGCAGACGGCCGGAGTATTTTCATTGCTGATCATGCCAGTTTTCCACCTTTCAAACAGTTTTGATCAATATTACAGACCCCCCTTGATATATTTTCATTATAAAAACTATATGTTTGTATTATTTTATTTTTTTATATTTTAGGTTTTATTACAAAATGCGTGCCCCTTTATGCCACTCGGCAATCTTAGTCAATTCAAATGACGGCCGTCTGAGATTGGATGGCTACAAATACAACCATTCTGTTTCTACAACCAATAAACACTAAAAGTCAACACTTCCAACCCTTTTCTATCTATTTTCATGGTCAACAGCACATGCTTATGATTATGTAGGCTATTTTAGATGATGTTGTTTGACTATGAGATGGGCTTCAGCTGCCGTGGGTGCTCAAAATGTCTGACAGTCGTCCCAAATAGCAAACACAACTGTCCAGCTGATGTCTACAGCTTAAACACACTACATATCAAAAATTCAAACCCTCTTCGATGTGTTTTCAGAATCAAAACCATATGGTTTTATTTAACTATCTTAGCTTTACAACGTGAGGCACCTGCAGCTCCGCACAACTGGCATGTGAGGGAAACGCAGCATGCAACGTCACTCATTTTGCATGCCAAGTTCGACAAAGCACTCAAGAATAGTTACTATTCCATGTTCTTCATAAAAATCTGTGTGTTAATGTTAAGTCGAATGCTAACTCCCAATAATAGTCTACTAACGTGGTGTTTGTAGCACTTCAATTCCGTAAGGTCTGTGAAGGCTGGGGCGTCTCTTACCTGTGCCAAATTGTGAACAACTTCGTCATTCATGTCCTGCTTGCTATCCGGCACACTTCTAGGGTTGTCCGTACACGTCTTGGCATAGTTTAGTCCAAACTTTATTAGCTAACCCATAGCAGTTATTACTTATACCACGTGAAAACAGAACTTCTGGGTGAATGACATTGTCGTCACATGTTCAACTGTGACCTTTTTGGTGTGAGTAATCGATGGATGGATGGATGGATGGATGGATGGATGGATGGATGGATGGATGGATGGATGGATGGATGGATGGCCGGACAGACGGATAGAGGGATAGATAGATGATAAAATTGATAAATGATAAAATTGTGATCAAATCCGATATTATCTATCGGATTTGATCACAATTTTATCATTTAATCCACATAAAACGCAATCTATGGGAATACTGAACAATTAATTATCAATAAATTCCATATCATTTTAAATAGTTTTTTTTCCAACTTCAATATGAGTTGAATTAAGTGACTTGTAATTGACACTTAAGATTCTTTTCAAGGTATTTGTCATCATGTAAAATATGACCAAAATTGCAATTTTTTCTTCGAATTGTCATGTGAATTCTGCGACATTCTACACAATTTCTGGGTGCTAAAGGGTTAACTGTGTGGAAGACTGTTGAAAGCATTGAGTGGTGAATGCCTTTTGTGCTAAATGCATTGCCGCCTTTTGCCTGGTGTTTCTCCAGAGGCGAGTACTCTGTAGGATTCCCACACATTTTAATGGCTTGGCCTCCGCTAGCTACGGGATGATTCCAAAAATAGCTCTTTGTGTGTGTGTGTGTGTGTGTGTGTGTGTGTGTGTGTGTGTGTGTGTGTGTGTGTGTGTGTGTGTGTGTGTGTGTGTGTGTCTTTGTGTCTTTGTGTGTTCGTGAAAGTGTGTAGGCTCTTGCTGATGTCTGCCTGTATGTCTCTATAGACTTGCAGAGCCATGTGTGTTGGAGTCCAGTCTGAAAGAAAGTGCCTTCACTGCATGTGTATGTGCGTGTGTGTGTTGTGTGTGCATGAATGCGTGTGTACTTATACTAAATTACTGTGTGTGTGTGTGTGTGTGTGTGTGTGTGTGTGTGTGTGTGTGTGTGTGTGTGTGTGCTCATGCTAGTGTGTGTGTGTGTGTGTGTGTGTGTGTGTGTGTGTGTGTGTGTGTGTGTGTGTGTGTGTGTGTGTGTGCGTACAGGTGTTCATGCTAGTGTGTGTGTGTGTGTGCGTACAGGTGTTCATGCTAGTGTGTGTGTGTGTGTGTGTCTCTGTAGGCTTGCAGAGCAGTGTGTGTCGGAGCCCAGTCTGCAGGAGAACGTCTTCACGGCGCCCCACAGGCAGGAGAGGGAGAAGGGGAGGGACTCGGCCTCAGTGGAGGCCCTCTGCCTCAGCCTGCTGCGCTGCTGTGATACCGTACTCATACCCACCGTCACCGTGAGATGACACACACGCACACACACACACACACACACACACACACACACACACACACACACAGAGTGAGTGACTGAGTGATTCTCACACACACAGACACAAGCAGACACAGGCACAAACGCACACGCCTGTGCGTACACACACACACACACACGCATACACAGACAAATAGCTATTTTTAGAGTCATCCCGTAGCTAGCAGGGGCCAAGCCATTAAAACGCGATGGGATCCCACAGATTTTTTGCATCTAGATATGACCATTTTTTAAGGTGTTGTGTGTGTGTGCACTGTAAAAAAATTATTGTCAAAATTACGGTGAAAAACTGGCAGCTGTGGTTGCCATTTCTTCACCGTATAAAACACAGAGATCTTGTATATGGATTTACGGTAAGGTATATTAAGACTTGTAGAATCAACATTTTCAAGATGTTACAATAAAGGGGAGTTACTGTTTAAATAACAGTGACACTCATGTAGGCTCATGGTATACAGCTGTATAATTAACAATGCAACCCTGTTGTTTTTTTAAGTGAAATACTAACCATTCCACAGCATTCATTTGCCTATTTTACAGTCAATTTCTGTTAAAACAACAGAAATTATTGATGCCTTGACGGTATGATTGTTCAATTTACAGTATAAAGCATTTGTTTTTAAGGTGAATCTCTATTCATTCCACAGAATTTATAACCTTATTTTATGGTTCAATCCTGCTAAACCAGCAGCACAATTGTGTTGCTCAGGTGTGGGATTCACAGTTTATACATGTTGCATTTAAGTGGAATTCCCATAAATTTCACATAATAGGTGTGTCCAATTATAGAATTACAATCAGACAACTGATTGGACTGATTCTACTCACTGGAGTCCGATAAACCTCAACCTAATTAGATACCTAAATAAATGCCCAATTGCCAGATTGTCTAGTACTGGCAGGTGGACCAGTCTAGTATCATCAATGAAGGGTATGCAAATGCATTCCTTATTTAAAAAAGGCCTGAAAAGAACCTTGAGGAAAATGAAGGCCACAGCTAGCGGGGCAAGCACGCTAACAAACAAGCTAGTTAGCAAGCCATACAGCCACCCTTACAACGTGACCTGCTAGCCGGGCCGGCCAGGCCAGGCCAGGTGATGTGAGGGCAGGCCAGTCGGCCGGCCAGCCTTACAGCCTGTCAGCCAGCTAGCTAGCTAGCTACCAACCAGTGAGCAGTACAATGCAACAGTCCCGGTTTAAATACATGTTCAAGTGAACCATGTGACCCGAGTGATGAGGCATTTCGCAGGTGCAGGCAGTAAGTTAATCATTGCATGACAGTCCTTAGCACTCAGGTGAGGTCAGGAATTGATTGACAGATTGATTTGGATGAAGTAGAATGACAGTTTCAAATAGACTAGTATACTTCTAAGAGACTGAATCAAGGGATTACTGTCCCAGGTAGAGTTTTTCAAATTATGCTAGCCTATAGGCATATTTTACACATTAAATGAGGCTAAACTGTAGGCTGTTACCGGAGAAATATATAAGTTACAGTGAATTATTGCAAAATGTGCAAACTGTTGCCATTTGCAGTCCTTAACTGTTGCACAGTTTATTCAGTTGCCAGCTTCACTGTTGTCAAATCTACAACGTGGAAGCACCTGGAGCCAAGCAGACAGGCAATCTGTTTTCTGTGGAGTAATTAATATTTAATTAATTATAACCTCCATTGCTTTCTGTTGGGTTGGGGGAATGTAAAGAAGGATATTCTGAATTTTATAGAGCTTTACTTTGTCAATTTGCCTCTCAATCGAAAACTCAGATGGCAAAGCCTCAAAGTCCAATAAGGTAAATTTTGCGCAGGATGAACTAGGACACATGCAGAGGGTTGTAATCTAA
>NC_085858.1:54582623-54605123 GCF_034702125.1 Engraulis encrasicolus | reverse complement strand
ATTTTTAGTTGTTTATTTCCAGAATTCATGCTGCCCATTCACTAATTTTACCTTTTTCATGAATACTTACCACCACCATCAAATTCTAAGTGTTCAGTATGACTGGAAAAATTGCACTTTTCATACATGAAAAGGGGGATCTTCTCCATGGTCTGCCATTTTGAATTTCCAAAAAATAGCCATTTTTAGCTGCAAAAATGACTCTACTTGGACCATACTAGAAAATATTTGTTAATTACTTAGAAAACTTTCATGTAAAGATCAAATTTGGCAATAGGCAACACAATTTCAATAAGCAGCATAGTTGCAGTACCTTTTTTGACCATTTACTGCACAGTGTCCCTTTAAACTTAAGCCTTGGTATTGGGAAAATGGGACACAATTGGACCATAAGGCTTTGTCACAAGATGAAGTAGGTGCTATGAAGACCATTTTCAGTCTAAACTCAATTTTGACAAAATATGTAGATAGGCACTTTGCATTTGTAGGGCAGAATAGTAACCCCATAAGTTGATAATTCCATAAATTGGTTAGTAAAAATATTCACTTGTATGGGTAATAAATGCATTTACTTTTCTTGCGAATCAGAAATTACAATTCAGCAATATTAGCATATAGTGTTTACCGTATGGTGGGGTGGGGGTCGCAAAAATATACTTACAGTATATAAATAGAAAAAGTTTGGGAACCACTGATCTAACCAATTTCCATCTTGCTCTCTCTGTATCGATCAAACATTTTATAACTCATTTCCCTTTCACTTCCTTCACCTCGACTGAACCTGAACTGCTCTCTCTCTCTCTCTCTCTCTCTCTCTCTCTCTCTCTCTCTCTCTCTCTCTCTCTCTCTCTCTCTCTCTCTCTCTCTCTCTCTCTCTCTCTCTCTCTCTCTCTCTCTCTCTCTCTCTCTCTCTCTCTATCTGTCTGTCTCTCTCTTGCTCTCTCTGTGATTCTTCTTTCCTTGTCTCTGCCTCTCTAGTACATTTTGTCTTCTAACCGATATCTCTCTCTCTGCCTCCCCCCCTCTTTTTACCCCCCATCTTTCCCTCCCCTCTCTTTCTCTCTCTCTCTCCCTCTCTCTCCCCGCCCCCTCTCCATCCCCCCCTCTCCCTCTCTCTCTCCCCGTCCCCTCTCCATCCCCCCCCCTCTCTCCCTCTCTCTCCCCGCCCCCTCTCCATCTCCAGTCTTCTGTGAGCTGCATCAGTAAGGCCCTCCGCTGGCGTCCGTTCTCGTCTCTGTATACTCACCACCCGGCGCTGCTCCACTTCCTCTTCCGTTACACCGAGCTCTCCGACGCCTGCGGCCCGCTGCTGCTCACCCTCTGGCTGTCCCATGAGCCTCAGCGGGGGGGCCGGGGCCGAGCCGAGGCCCAATCCGAGCCAGTGACGGCTGCTGTCAACCCCTCCTCCAAGCCCTCGTCCTCTTCATCATCCTCCTTGTCATCCTCGTCCTCTTCCTCGGCTCTGCAGGCTGTGCTGGAGAAGAGTCCTGCGGTGGCCCTCACGCTGCTGGTGAGCAAGAACCCAGCCTGGCAGTGGAACGCACACACACACACACACTCTCTCTCACACACACACACACACACACACACACACACACACACACACACACACACACACACACACACACACACACACACACACACACACACACACGCGCACACACATGCACACACGCACACACACTCTCTCTTTTCTCGTCTCTCTCTCTCTTTCCCTCTCTCTCTCTCTCTCTCTCTCTCTCTCTCTCATATACACACCCTGGCAGCCCCTAGCCACCACGCACAGCAGAAATGCACAGTGAGGCAGCCAGCCACTGGTGTCGCCAGCTGAACCTCTGCGATGTCCCAGAAGAGATTAGACATGTGTAGTGTAGTAGCTAAGTGCTGAGCAGAGAACAGTGCTGAGCAGAATAGTGCTGATAAAAAGGGCTGCACAGCGCAGCACAGAGCCAGCATAATGATACATAGAGGCTATTAGAAAGCTTTGGAGCGCACACACACACACATATTCTCTCTCTCTCTCTCTCTCTCTCTCTCTCTCTCTCTCTCTCTCTCTCTCTCTCTCTCTCTCCTCTCTCTCTCTCCTCTCTCTCTCCTCTCTCTCTCTCTCTCTCTCTCTCTCTCTCTCTCTCTCTCTCTCTCTCACACACACACACACACACACTCTTACACACGCACACACACTTTTACACACACACACTTTTACACACACGCACGCACGCACGCACACACACACACACACACACACACACACACACACACACACACACACACTAGAGTGTGGCTCGGGCCGTTTTTTTCTGTCCGAGCCCGGCCCTCAGCCGACAGAAAAGTGATCGACCCCGATCCGAGCCCGAGACTAATTAAAATGTTTGTGTCCGAACCCGTCCGAAGCCCGAGACCACTGTAATAACAACAGAACCTGTGCGCAAGCAAGATTTTCTATGTGGGCTCCTCCATACTCAAAATAGCACGTGATAAATAGCCAGGATAGGCAAAGACTTTAGGATGAGGCAATTTGCAGTAGCCTAATTTAGTTACGCACGCATAGTAGGCTAAGTATAAACACACACACACACACACACACACACACACACACACACACACACACACACACACACACACACACACACACACACACATGTGGCAGCGCACCTTATGTTTCTTTCGGTTAGACCAGAGATGTTGGGTGCGATGATAAAATGCATGGGAGGGGCGTGAGAGGATAAGAAAGGCGAAAACGAACGAATAGGCTACATTTTGGATGCAGTCAGCCGGCCTATGGAAGCATTTGTTACGTTACTGTTAGAGCAAATAAATCCCCGCGAGCCATGGTGAAGATGCCGCTCCTTGAAGGATGGGCTATACGTTCACCCAGAAGAACAGTAGCCTGTTCGGCCCTCCAAGAGAATGTCATTTCCCCTGATGTCCATGCGGTCAATATAAAATCAGGAAAGGTTGCACGCGCATAGTTACAACTGTAGCCTACAGTAAAAGTGACAAGAATTAAGAACCTACGTGAAGGACATGAAATGTCACAGCGGACAAAATAGTAACAGGAAACCTCTTCGCCCCTACCTTAGGCAACTCCACGTAGCGTGTGCGTCTTCTTTAATCCATATTATGCTCCTTGCTACTCCATGCTGGAAATGTAATCCTTGGCGAGCAATGCAGTGACAAACTTCGTCATTTTATGTTCAACATTTAAGACAGCATCGAAGGCATGCTAAAACATGGCCTACACTAGGCCTACAACAAAATACCACGCGTTCACGGACAACTGTTGATTCGGCGCTTATTAAGATAGCAAGTTGACTCGGTATTCCTGCTCGGCTGACTGGGAGTGAGCGTCCATGTTGGCACTGGTAACTGGCGTGTGCATACAGCCAATAATAATCACTCGCACGAGTAGCCTACCAACATTTTCATTTATGCATATTCAATTACTTATTTTTTTAATCACAAAACTGCCGTTTGCATGAACTGAAACGTTTCCTCTGGTTGCTTACACTTTTCACAATGTCTGTTTGCTTCAAGCCCGAGTCCGACCCGAGTCCGACAGATATTCTATTTTTTTTGTCCGAGTCCGGCCCGGCCCGTCGGGTTCCGACCCGGCCCGTCGGGCTTCGGTCGGGTTGCTATGCTCTGACACACACACACACACACACACACACACACACACACACACACACACACTCGTACTCATACTTTCATGCACACACATGCACAGGCACACACACACCCTCCCATGCACACACATGCACAGACACACACACACACATGCACACTCATACCCTCACACAGCCACAGAGCGTACAGGGCATATAATAGGAGTGTAGTGAGAGCTTCAGCGTTGCTAGTTGGAGTGCTGCCACACAGGCGGCCTCAAGGCTTTCTGGGCCCCAGTCACAGAGCAGCCAAGCCTCAGATGTAGCCTTTTTATTGTGCTGTGCTGTGCTGTGCTGTGCTGGGGTGTGCTGTGCTGGGGTGTGCTGTGCTGTGCTGTGCTGGGGTGTGCTGTGCTGTGCTGTGCTGTGCTGTGCTGTGCTGTGCTGTGCTGTGCTGGGGTGGGGTGGGGTGGGGTATTATGTCGCGTCGTGTCGTGTCGTATCGTATCGTGACGTGTCGTGTCGTGTCGTGTCGTGTTGTATGTGGTGTTTTGGGGCAGCCATGGCTCAATGAGGCAGGCATGGCTCAATGGTTAGAGCGCTGTCCTTTAGATCAGAGTGTTACAGGTTCAAATCCCACCCTTTCCAGCACCTTCATCCATTATGGCTGAAGTGCCCTTGAGCAAGGCACCATACCCCACATTGCTCCAGGGCCTGTAGCCAATACCCTCTACAGACCTGTAAGTTGCTTTGGATAAAAGAGTCAGCTAAGTGTAATGTAATGCAACGCAGTCTCACCCCAAGTAGTCAATTTCTGACTACCTTGGACCAGACTGCAATTTTTGACGTCTTGGGTATTCCTTCCACGTCACATTTTGACTATGTGGCCTAACCCTAAACCTATTCCTAAACCTAACCTCAATGACGTTATGCTGCCACAAGGGGGCGCCTTTGAGGACATAGTCAAAATGTGACGTGGAAGGAATACCCAAGACGTCAAAAATTGCAGTCTGGTCAAAGGTACTCAGATATTGACTACTTGGGGTGAGACTGTGTAGCGTAATGTGATGTATTGTGTGAGTAGTGTTGTGGGCAGATGCGGCAGCAAGCAGGCATGGCTCGTCCAGCAACCCAGCTACTGGGCCAAGGCTGGTGCAAGTCACACACACATGCATAGATATGCAGTACATACACAAACACATGCTGACATACTGATGCACAAACTCTCTCTCTCTCTCTCTCTCTCTCTCTCTCTCTCTCTCTCTCTCTCACTCACTCACTCACTCACTCACTCACTCACTCACTCACTCACTCACTCACTCACTCACTCACTCACTCTCACACACACACACACACACACACACACACACACACACACACACACACACACACACACACACACACACACACACACACACATGTACCCACTAACACACAAAAACATCCAAACTCACACTAACAGAGTGGCTGCCATGCCACAGATCAGAGGACAAGCAGTAATGCACTGGGGAGGCCATGGCTGCTCTGAAAAGCCCAAATCCTGACTCGCATGCTCCTCCTGGGACACCAAGTGTGTGCTCTGCTCTGAGATTCTCTTTGTGTTCGTCTCCATCTTCCCTCTTCCATCCTCTTTCCCTCCATTCGTTCTCTGTCATTCCATAACACTCTTTCATTTAGTCTATTCTGTCTTTCTTTCTTTCTTTCTTTCTTTCTGTCTCTGGCTTCACTCTCTCTTGCTCGTTTCCTCTTTTCTTTTTTTCTCTCTGCCGTAGCAGCTCCCTGCCTGGGAGGTGCTGCAGCTTGTGTGCTCAGCAGTGTGTGAATGAGTTATTTTGTTTGATGTTGGTTTTTCTTGCTGTGTGAGTAGAGCTGAGCAGCCTTTTTTATGGTTGGATTTTGTGTGTGTGTGTGTTTGTGTGTGTGTGTGTGTGTGTGTGTGTGTGTGTGTGTGTGTGTGTGTGTGTGTGTGTGTGTGTGTGTGTGTGTGTGTGTGTGTGTGTGTGTGTGTGTGTGAAGAACGTGTGAATATGTCGCTAGCGTGTGTGACTGTCTTTTAGTGTGCTGATATGCATGCCACGATCTCTCTCAGTGAACTACAAGATGCCCTGGAATCAATACTCCCCCTCTATCAACTGATTGGGATCCAAATGGGGGCAATCATCGCTCAGGAAAGCGTCTCGTCCTCCTACATCCTTTCTTTCTTTTTTTCCTCTTTCTTGCTTTCTTTCCCTCCTCCAGCAGCAGGAGTAGCGAGCAGCAGCCGCACTCAGAAATTACAGAGTTCATTGTAGCATAGCGTCTTCTTTCTTTCTTTCTTTCTTTCTTTCTTTCTTTCTTTCTTTCTTTCTTTCTTTCTTTCTTTCTTTCTTTCTTTCTTTCTTTCTTTCTTTCTTTCATTTTTTCTTTATCCATCTTTCTTTCTTTCTTTCTTTCTTTCTTTCTTTCTTTCTTTCTTTCTTTCTTTTTTTCTTCCTTCCCCTCCTCCAGGGGTAGCAATCGGGAATTACTGTGTGTATTGTAGCATAGCGTCTTCCTGTCCTGTGTCCGCCTGCCCCGTTCCCCTGACTGGTCATTAGATCATCCAATCAATACGGGCCCCTTAACGCGGCCTCTGCAGCCCTGAGACGGCCTATTCTGCACGGATGCCCCGATATCGGAGACACATTAATAAATTAAGACCTCTTGGGCACACGTGCACTGCCTGCCTGGCCTGCCCGTCCACCGAGCAGGGCGCTGGCTCTCTGGACGGAAGAGGATGGCATGACTGATGTAGAAATCTTTCACCACCCAGAAAAGACACTACAGTACAGTCAGTACAGATGAAACATTTTAGCCACAGTATGTGTAGAAAGAGGTTTAAAAAATTCCAACTCCAGGTATTACATTAAATTACAAAAAAAATATGCTCCAATTGACAGGGAATCAATTCTGTTGTTAGTTTGTTTGTTTTTAACAGCCAGCTACGGCTGTCTTTGTGATAAATCGCGTAGTTCAAATTGTGCAAATAATTGGAGGCATAAATCAGGCATTAGGAGGAGATGGCAAACAGACTACAGCAGTCTCCTGGCCGGTGGTCACTCTCCATTACAGCTCATTCTGGACGGCTGCATGTGCCAGAGACTTGACAGCAGTCACAACAACACACTATTAGCCCACAACAACAACAGGGAGTGAGTGAGTGAGTGAGAGACCGGGGGAGCATCAGAACACTGCCAAAGGGCATCATTGTGATGTCAGAATGGCCTCAGCCGTCTTCCATTACCCCGCCTCTGGCCAAGAGTGGAAAGATTGTGTGCGTTGCATCAGTTAATCTCAGGCAGACAGAAGAGTATGTGCTTGGCACTGTCTGCAATAACAACAACTGACCCATCAATCCTCACTCTGGCAGCTTGTCATCCGTCAGGGCGGACGAGCGGAGGAGAGTGTTAGTCTGACATTACCCCTCCTGATCCTCATCTGCGTGCATCCACTCCACACTCTATTCCGCACGCCCCGTCAAGCTTATTCACTCGGTCTCGGCTCTTCGGTTTCTTTGCAACAGTAGCTAGGAAATCGATTTCTTAGACATAATCTGGACATGCTGAAAGTGGCAGCTGTGGTGATAGTATCAAAGCTAGGGATGCACCGATACACATTTTTTCACTATCGATCCGATCCCGATGTCTAAATTTGGATATCTACCGATACCGATACTACTCCGATCAAATACCAAAACCTCATATATGCATGAATTTCAACTTGAGGTAGGCTCACGATGACTATTTGGTCAGAAAAGGAAGTCAAAAGAACAGGAAACGAATTCATAAGTAAAAGTATCAAGTAAAAAAGTAACAATCCCATCCTGAAAACTAATATGCAAGTGTTATGACTTCAAATTAACATTACACCTGGCTCAATATCAGTCCTGGGAAAATTCCGATACTTTGGGAAAATTACGATCCGATCCGATCTCTGAAAATATATTGATATCTTAACCCGATACCGATACACCGATACCGATATCCCATCCCTAATCAAAGCTTTATCATGTCACTCATGTCTGTGACTATTCCCATCAATCTGCATTTTGGTTTTTGACGCCAAATTTACAGGTGTCCGCTTGTCAGTTGCATTCATATCACACAAACAGAGAAATGCAGCGTTAAGCTGCAGCTTAGAATTGCATCACTGACCTGAATAACCTGCACTGGCAGGTTGTGTACAAGATGATGCCTGCTCAATAATCTACCAATCTACTGTATTTGTTAATGCATTATGGGCATCCCACTATTCTTAATCTGAAGTTAGGGACTGAGTAAGACCATTGCCAATTTATAGCTCAGTTATACACACAAAAGTAAATTTTGTGAAGCTTCTTTCTCTATTTTCAAGTGAAAATATCGTCACCCTTAAAGTGGAAATGAAGCAGTGACCTAATATAGGGGTCTATAACACCAGTAACATAAGCCAGCAAATATATATATTTTTTTGAAGTCTGAAATTTAAGCCGTTAATAAAAAAATAAAGCACAAACACGTAACGTTTCTGTTAACGTTTCCAGCCAACAGCGGGTGACGTCACGCGAATGGTAGTCTCCTATTCTAATGCTGTTATGATAGTAGTGAATTAAACATTTGGGACTTGCGTGGCTGATTATGAGCTTATTTGCTTAACCCAAATGAAGAAAGAATACGTGTTTGGGTGGGACAGAACAAATATGAGGCATGAAGGCAGACAAGACATCCCATCACATGAACCACAGGTAAACAAGCAGCTTTTTTTTGCTAAGGTGACAAGTCGCTAACACACAGACTTCTATAACTAAACACGTCAGTGCGCTAACACATTTTGGTATGAGCCAACATGATCACTATTCATAATCGTGCGATGTCGTGCAATGTTGCAGTTCCCTACCTTCATCTTCCGATGATTTCGCCAACATTTTCCAAGCACCTGAATTAGGCTACTTTGACATCTCCGTGCCCACGTTTATCGGTGTTATCCAGTCAACAATAATCCAAGGCAACAACGCTATTCCAGCCAGTTTGAGGATGCATCCGCGACTTCAATAACATAATAATTTACTACAATAGATGCAGCTACTTTAAGCATGCCATAACTTAATGTAGGCCATGATACAAGCGGATTCCAAAAAAGTTGGGACACTTTGTATTTTGTGAATAAAATCAAAATGCTGGCATTTTCAAAACATCAAATATGTTAATAAGGGAGAGCATTATGTACAGACAACATATCAGTTGTTAAAGTCGAGCAGAATTATTGTTTTGAGGTTATTATGTGATCATTTAAAATTGGACCCATGCAACAAATCTCAAAAAAGTTGGGACAGGGCCAAAACATGTTGTAATAGTTGGATAATTCTGAAAATAACACAAGGAAGAATATTTTAAAAGGAACTATATTGACTGCCAACATTAATGCACAACTAAAATACCATCACAGAAAAGGCTGTGGCACTCAGCAGCGAAGATTTTGAGGGACTAATTACTTATCTATTACACAGAAAGATTGAATTATCAAAATTGCAGGCATATAAGGCCTATTTCCGTAATATAGAGTTCTGTGTAATCATTGCATGAGTTATGAGATCATGACATACTTGTGGTCAATAAGCAAACTATGACACTCCAACAATGACAGCTCTCGAAAAAATGACCATAAACACAACACTTGATTAATGCACATGATGCAGACATTAAACAATGTTGCATGCGGAAAAGCTCATTCTATGGACCTAGGAGACATGTGAAACCTGTCCTCTGATTACAGGAATGGAAAATATTTAATCCTTTTTGAAAATTATGGAGTCATGCACCCTCAGGTTATATAGAAAATGAATACTTCAGCTTGATTTAGTGGTCAGTCTGAAAGACAGCAAATATGATGGTAAGGGGATGCAGAGGTGACTTGGTTAGGGTCTTCTTACTCATGTAGAGCATTAAAATGAGTGTTGGATGATACATACAGACTTTAAACAGCAAACATAGCAACCAAGGCATTATATTTTGGAGCACCGCCTTTAGATATTGTCCCCTAATGGTGGCAAATTTAAATCTCTACTATGTTCCAACCGTGTGGTTCCATCATAGGAGTAAACAGGTCACAAAATTGTTTTCTTGCAGTCAGGATATGCCCATATTAAGCATAACAAAAAGGTAAACAAGTTGAAGAACACACCTATCAGTTGAGCTGCTGAAATCATGTCTCGCACATCAAAATATCTAATTTTTGAATACAATTATGCCATCAGTCAAAGTATTTAACTGTTCAGTCTCATCCCTTGTGTTGTGTTTAGTCTTATCTAATATAAAATGCATTTTATTGGCCCTGTCCCAACTTTTTTGGGATTTGTTGCAAGGGTGACATTTTAAATGATCACATAATTACCTCAAAACAATAATTCTGCTTGACTTTAAAAACGGATTTGTTGTCTGTACATAATGCTCTACCTTGTTAACATATTGAATGTTTTGAGAATGCCAGCGTATTGATTTTATTCACAAAATACAAAGTGTCCCAACTTTTTTGGAATCCGCTTTGTAGTTTAACGTGTCATTTCCCGTGGCATCAACTTCAAATCCCCAAAGCTCCTCCAACTCCGAGAGCGAGACGAGAGAGGGGATGGGATAGCCACACACACAGGCTGCGTCCCTTCCCTTCACAAAGCTTTCCGAACTTCCGCCAATTTTGCAAGTTATTTTCTATTACTGAATTGAACCACATAGCCAACTTAAAGACATGGGCTTCCAGATTAGCGTCCAACAATGCAGTAAAAAGACGTTATTGGTGACGGTCTGTCACTACAAACCTATGAGATCGAGCCCCAGTCCTGACTCCTGTCCTATGGTGGATGCAATGGGTGGATGGCTGCAGCTATCCCACCATGCTCGTAGCAAAGGCTTTTTGACACAAAGTGATAATGACACTTGGCATTTCTCTTTCATCTGATAGTAGGTATATAACATAGAAAACCCAGGGACAATGTAAAATGAACCCCTCGTCCTTCTTCAATTTTACTGCCACGATTAGAGTCAGTTAGCGCTGTAGTTAGCACACGCTAACGTTAAGTGAATGGAAGGCTACATTAGCCACCAAGTTCTACCATTCGCGTTACGTAGGCGGCGAACATGGCTGCGCCCTTGTGGCGAAACTCGGTAATAACATGTCATTTTTCAGCAAAACTACTTAAAAGTGCAGTTCAATGAACATCCATTCGTTTATGAAAATAAATAAGCCGCCAAAAAATGATAATAGTTGTCAGTGCTTCATTTCCACTTTAACACAAGACAAAATGAAAACGGGGAAATAGTTGTGTGAACCTCAAAAAAGTGAATCAGTTCCTGTACAATTCATGGACTGTTATGGCACAAACACACCAAAAGCAACTAGAGCGACAACAGCAACGGAAGTAGTTGACTTTGAGTGCGTTTTAATATGCGACCTTGCCTCCTCTGTCTCCTCGTCCCGCCTCCTGGCCCCTCCTCCGTGGAGAAAACGATAAAGTTTCCCAGCTGTCAGCCTAGCCACAACAACTTTTGAGGGACTGTTTTTCATTCACCATCCCAATTGCAAATGAGAAAAAGACTCTACAATTGAGCTTTTGCAAGATATTGAAATATAATGCTGTTGTCAGTGATGTCATCATGACGAGAAGCAAGTGGAGGAGGCAAGTGGAGGAGGCAAGGCTGCATATTGCAACGCACTCTTTGTATGGAGGAGTTGTCGACAGAAGAGACAAAAAGCATTTGGGTAACAAGATGCGATTTTAGCGACTCGAGCGGCAGTTTGTAGTTGATGAGGTTCGGCGACAGCCGCCACAGCCAATCGGAATGTCAGAATTCTTGCATTCTGCTTTCATCATTCATGTCACTCTTGCTATGAAGACAGTCAAGTGACTCTTTGTAGCTTTGGTCTCTTCTGGTGTGTTTGCGCGTGTGTTTGTGACAGACACATGCACAGACTCACATACAGCCAGACAATTGATAGTTTTTAGATTTTTTTTGGCTAGTGTAACCATGGGCTCTAATTATATGACTTAAAAATTGCATCAGATTTTGACGTTGGGTTGCGCCACACACATAAAGAGAATCGCAGCTGTCAATCTTATCTCCGATTGTAAACACTGTGACAATCATAAGGGTTGGAGCAGGCGTCACCCAACAGTTTTTTCTTCCTTTTAAGGGTGCTGACCAAAATATTGTAAGACTGAAAAATGAAAAAAGGTCGCACCATGCATAGGTTTCTTTTTATTTACACATGTGTAAATAAAAAGAAATCTATGCATGGTGCGACCTTTTTTCATTTTTCAAACACTGTGACAATGCCATACCTTCCATTTTGAGTCGTAAATATCAAACCATGTTTGATATCTACGATGTGCAGTCGGTGACTCTTTGAACTTGCAAAATTCCATCTTAGAATGTCGCACACGACAAAGAAATCTTGCCCGACAATCGCTTGTGATGGTCCTGGGGGGTAAAGCTCTACCGAGTGGTGTAAGGGGGGTTTTCAGCCGAGAATTGGGATGATAGTTGTGTGTGTAGTTTGAACTTGGCTTTAGTCTTTCACTTTTTCCAATAGCACATGTGTTCACTTCATATAAGGCATGTTTAACTTCATAACTTGTAGTAAATGATGACATCTTCCAGTGGAACTAGTGAATATTGGCTTGATGAAATTCCTAAACAAGCCTTAGAAGTCTAAAAATAGTCTTTCTAGCTAAATGTAGTTTGGGTTGCTGAGTACTTTAATCTTCTTTTGAGGGTAAGTAGATGTTTTCACTCGTTAAAAAAGAAAAATAAGCTTCTCAAGATAAGCATTTACCAAGTGCAGTTGAGTTTTCAGCTCCCTAGATTCTTGGCTTCACTGCAGATATATTTTTCTCACCCCATTTACTTCTCCCACTTCTCACTCCCATTTCCCCCATGTGTCTAATTTAAAGTATTTTAGAGACTTTTAAGATATGCAGATGCCAATATACATATCCTGTGCAGTCGTGCATTAAAGATTTAAGCACCATCTCACTTCCTCGCCTCCCTCTCTCCTCCTTCTCTCCTCCTTCTCTCCTCCTTCTCTCCTCCTCTCTCTCTTTCCCCAGTGTGCAGTGGTAAGGGCCTGAGCGAGGATAAATGCCTGTGGCAAGTCTCTGGGCCACCATCACTCACCTTACCCCACTCTCCTCTCTCCTGGCCAAGATCTGAATTCAGGTTTTAGGGTTTGACTAAGACCAGTGTAAATGGGACGTTTTCCTCTCCCTCGAGAGGCATCATTGTGCTTCATTGCAGATCTTTTATTTCTCTCACTCCATTTATGTCTCTAAGCTTATTTTTTTCTCTCTTCCTTTTGGCTTTGTGTCTAATGGAATGTATTTCACAAGCTTTTAAGAAATGTATATGTCTGACATTAAAGATTAAAGGTGAACCATATCTCTTCCTTCCTCTTCCTCCTCCTCTCCCCTCCTCTCCTCTCTCTACCATATCTCCTCTCCTCTACTCTGCTGTCCTTGCTTCTCCTCTCCTGTCCTCTTCTCTTATCTCATCCTCTCTCCTCTTTTCTACTCTACTCTACTCTGCGCTACTCTCCTCTCCTCTCCTCTCCTCTCCTCTCCTCATCTCTCCCCTCCTCTCCTCATCAGAGGCTGGTGGTGGGCAGTGATGAGGGTCTGGGTGAGCGTGCGCTAGGGGAGCTGCGTAGCTACCTGGAGGTCAAAGGTCGCGGTGACGGTGCGTTGGCGGAGCTCCTGAGGCCCGTCCTTCTGCAGCTGCTCCAGAGGCTTGCCTGCCACGGCAACCAGGCTGGCAACCAGGGCCCCGGAAACGCAGGTCTGTCACATGCGCACACACACACACACACACACACACACACACACACACACACACACACACACACACACACACACACACACACACACACGCACACACATACACACGCCAAGGCAACCAGGCTGGCAAGCAGGGACCCATTGTCCTATCGATATGAGCTCCCTGTCGAGAAGAGCTCCTTTTCGCTAACGAGAATAGCCTTTGACATCTAATAATCAACCCTAGACAGGAAGGCTACTGATTTAAGAAAAACTGACCAAGGCCTAATTTACCCCTCATTGCATCAAACTTCTCATATAACCCATGTCATCTAAAAAATTACAGGCTGTTTCTGTTTAAGACAATCCGAGCAATTTCCCACACCCGACGTTGCATCAAACTTCTCTAATTATAGGCCTACATCCGAAAGGTGGGTGTTTTCAGCCTCGGCACACGGCACGGCACATGCACACAAACAGACATGCAAACATAGACACACTCGCACATACTGATGCCAATACAGATACAAATGCACACATACCCACACTCTCTCAGCCTCATAGATGCCCACTTCCACTCATCCACCCTCACATCATTCACAATGCTGTACATGAACAGAGAGAAACAATTCATCTTTTACGGTAACACCTCGATCCATGACCACACACACTGTGAACCCGAACACTCACACACTTACACACAGAGATAGACAGAGAGACAAATAGTTATGAGCACGCACACACACAAATACACACACAAATACACACACAGATGCATACCCCACCTGCACTCACAGTTTGACAGAGTTAGTACAGTAGCTCAAGGTCCTGTTATATTTCATGCTTGACCTTGCTATTTCATCAAGTTTCTCCCTTACACATTCTTGCTTGATAGTCATGTTTGCCATCCCTTACAGCAGTGGTTCCCAAACTGGGGGGTCAGGACCCCTGCTGTGGTCGCGAACAGATGGGATTTGGCATTAAAAAAATTCAGATTCAGATTCAGATAACTTTATTAGTCCCATCAGAAGGGCAATTCAGTTTGCGGTCCCATTCTCCATCAGTCAATGAATAGATAGTATAAATAAAAAGAGTAGAAAATGAAATACAAAACCTAAAGGAAACAATAAATAAATAAATAGGAAAACCACAGGTTAACATGTAACATACTTCCATAAATTGGTTAGTAACCGCATTCACTTGTATGGTTGATAGATTATTTGCTTTTCCTTTGAATGTATAGCAATATTAGTAGACAAATTACCAATGGCATATGTAGCCACGGAAATATTCTAAGGTCCAAATGGGGCCCCCTGGAGAAAACGTTTGGGAAGTACTGCCTTACAGTAAGGCAAGGCCTGCCTGCCTGCCTGGCTGTGTTTTTAGAGTGAGGACTCTGACGTTTCATCATCCTATCCTGCCATGCAATAAAAAGAAAAAAGGATTTTAAAGGAACAGACCACCCTTTTTTGATTTTCACATAATTGCAGTATCTCCAAGCATTATTCATGAACGTGCATATAATTTTCGTCTATGTTTGCATTGCCCCGTTTGACAGTATACCTAAATTAGGCATAGTAATGCAAGTCTATGGTACAAAATAAAACACCATCAAATGTACTTCTAAACCACTTTAAAATGAATGTAACATTCACCAGAGTGTAAAACAGCAATTTAATTCGGTCCAGTGATCACTTGTGGCTTGATGCTAAAGATACCAGTTACTTTCAGTGATTATGCTAAGCTATGCTAATAATTCTGATCCAATAAATCTAAGTACTGAAAACACAGAGGAGAAAATGATATGCACATTCATGAACAATGCTGGGAAATACTGCAAATATGTGAAAATCAAAAAAGGGTGGTCTGTTCCTTTAAGTGTGCAGGCTCCTCACTCTAAATTGCAGTCAGCTTTTGTCCTGCGCCTTTTCCTAGGATGTGCACGATCTTCACCTTCACCTGCCTGACTGTGAGGCTGTCTGCACTCATGCCTATTCTCACTCAGGCTCATTCTCATGCTCATTCTCATGCTCATCCACTTTTGTTTTATCCCTTCCCAGTGGCGTTCCTTCTTTCTCTCGCTCTTTCTCTCTCTCGCTCTCTCTCTCGCTCTTTCTCTCTCTCTCTCTCTCTCTCTCTCTCTCTCCCTCTCTCTCCCCTTTCTTTTTGCCTTTTTTACTCTGTCTCCACTCTTGCTCTGTCTCTTTGCATTTCTCTCCCCCCCCCCCTCTCTCCCTCTCTCACACACACACACACGCACACAATCTGCATCTCTTTGCATGTCTTTCCCTCTATCTCTGTCTCTCTATCCCTCTCTCTCCTCATCTGTATGGGGGCCCATTCCCCGGCGTCATTACTCATGCAGTGCTGAATTTTTGCCTTGATGGGTGTTAGTTTAATTGCGTCTCCGAGGGGCTACATGAGGGGGAGGGGGGTCTGCACAGGGTCAAACTACTCCCCCCACCCTTACCACACCCCCACGGCCCAACCACCACCCCAATGTCCCCGCACCCCTCCGCACTGCTAAATTACACACATTACACATTGATATCACAGCACCCAAGACGCACGTGCAGTAGAATATAGAACAGGTGTCAGATGAGGTGAACCCACAGTCTGTCCCCATCTCCCATCCCTCTCCCATCCCTCCCTCCCCCCTGTCTCTCTCTCCCTCTCTCTCTCTCTCATTCTCATTCTTTCCCTTACCTTCTATTTTATACTGGAACAGAAATTGACAGTCTTGCCATTCTCCATGGTTTTCTTTTTTACCTCTCTCTCTCTCTCTCTCTCTCTCTCTCTCTCTCTCTCTCTATATATATATATATATATATATATCGCTCTTGCTCTCCACTTCTCCTCCTATTGCTTTTATTCCTTCTTCTCACCTTTCAGACCTTCCGTCTCTCCGCATCTGCTGTAGTTGTTCCGCTCATCCCCTTGTCCCCGTTCTCCATCCCCTTCTCCCCGTTCTCCATCCCCTTCTCCCTGTTCTACCACTCCCTTCTCCCTGTTCTCCATCCCCTTCTCCCTGTTCTCCATCCCCTTGTCCCCGTTCTCCATCCCCTTCTCCCTGTTCTCCATCCCCTTCTCCCCGTTCTCCATCCCCTTCTCCCCGTTCTCCATCCCCTTGTCTCCACCTGCCTTTCATGTGCTGCGTCCTCTAACCCGCCGCCATTTGTTCTCTTCCTATTCTCTTTATTTTTCACTTTATGCAATGCTCACGTTCCCCTCCCTCTCTCCATGCTCCCCCCATCTCTTTTCCCCACTCTCCTCCTGCTTATCTCCATCTGATTCTCTGACTCTCTGTCTTTCTTGTTGTATCACAGTCCCTCACCCTCCCATTCTCTCTCTCTCTCTCTCTCTCTCTCTCTCTCTCTATCTCTTTCTCTCTCTCTCTCTCTCTCCCTCTCTCTGCAGCTCCATCCCCTCTTCCTCTGGTGCTGCAGTTGTTGTGTCTGACTCTGGCCGCTTCCTCGGCAGACAGAGAGATGGACGGCACCGAGTTCAAGCTGCTCCACCACGGTGAGGCCCCAGGTCACATGACACCAGAGGAGTATTAAGTAAAAATATCAGTACTCTTATTGGTGTAATTACAACACGAGTACTGTATATAAAATCTGTCTTAGACTGTTTCTCTGTTTCTGTCTCTGTCACTGTACTTAATGAGGTAGATATACCCAGTAAGAGTTTTGCCCCACAAAGGCAAAGTTCATTACAAGAAATTAAATATAAATTGAAAAAAAATGTCTTTTAAGTTTTCATATAAACCCCATTTCCCAGGCCAGGATTTGCTCAATTTGACTAAATACATAGTTGGCTTTGGCTCTGGCTTTGGCTTTGTTCTGTAGTCTCTGTCGGTTCTTTAAAGGCACATACTCTGTTCTGTAACCTCAATCTGTCTCTTGACATCCATCCTTTTAAAAGATCCTCTGTTTCAAGCACTGAGTCTACAGTATGTCTAGATTAGGCTCTTACACTAATGTCCGTCCTTCCAATACACTCACTCTGTGTCCTCTACCCTCAATCAAGCTCTGAATAGCCGTCCTTTTAAGAAACGTGCTCTGTGTCTCCCTGGCTTGATTAGACTATCCATTCCCTTTTCAACTCTTATGATAAGGCCCCTGTTATAAATTAGGCTCTCGATATCCATTCCTTTTTCAACTCTTAGAAATTTGCTGTTACCAGAATGGCAAAGACCAAGTCGTAATGTATTACTAAAGACTTTGTGTGATGTTGTAGCAGTGTAGATAACACTAGCACATGATATTAGCTGATCGTAAGAGAAGTACACAGGTCTTCTTTTTTACTCTTATGTAGTAAACATTTTTATATCGGCAGACAAACAACTCAGGTGGTAAGCACTGCAGATTTTATTGATAACGGCCGGAGAGGTTATCACATGGAACACACAAAGTCTTCCATCCAGTAAGCTCTGGGGTGGAAGCAGAAGACCACCCTATTTAACCATTTCCTCTCCCACAGTCCATGGTGTGGGCTTATTTGGTGCACGTGGGCTCCCAGTTGGCTGTTTGTCCACTGTCCATTGTATCATTTTCCAATGTATGCATTGTCATATCTTGTCGCTCCAGTCTTGTGACCACACAAAGTAGATGCACATGCCTCCAATAATATTTAGTGTCCCCTGTCTGGAAAACTTGCACACCAGACCATGCTATTACATGGGGATTTCCCCTGACAAACAATGAGCATGAGTACAAACCCCAACTCCGATGAAGTTGGGACGTTTGGTAAACAGTGAATAAAATCAAAATGCTATCATTTTCAAAACATTCAATCTATTCATTAGATGGAGAATAGTGAAAAGACAACATATTAAGTGTTAAAACCGAGAAAAAATATTGTTTTGGGGGACATATGTACTCATTTCTAATTTGATAAATCCAACACGTCTCAAAAGAGTTGGGACGGGGATCAGTGAAAGTTAATAAACATCCAAATAAGATAAAACAACAAAGAAGAACATTTCAAAATGAATTGTACTGACGGACAATATAGGTGTCCAGGTATAAGATCATCACAGAGAGGCCGAGTCACTCAGAATTAAAGATGCAAAGGGAATAATTACCATAGTTATTACATACATTTTTGAATTCCCTTTGATTTACCACGATTGAGTGTATAGAAGACATATTTTTGTTACTAAAATCATTGTATAGGTTCATGACATCATGAAATATATATTGGCTGTAGTCTCACTCTAATTCCTGGAGTGCTAGAGCTATTGAAAATTGACCATATTAAGAATGCTTAATGCGTGCAAATGATACAGGGGTGTAACATTCTCCTAAGCACCTGAGCTCACTTGAAATAAACCCAGAAGACATGGGAAACTGTCCTTTGCTTACAGAAGTCAGCAGAAGTTGTAGAAGTCCATTCTTTTTGACAATAATAGAGCATTGCACATCCTGTGCTACAGTGAAAATGGACCATCCAACTTGTGTTAGTGCTAGCTTCAAAAGTCAGCCTCCATGATGGCATGCGGGTGCAGTAGTGCATTGGTTAAGATGTTCTCACTCATCTGTAGAGTTAAATACAGTGCTGAATGGTATAAATGGGTTTTAAACAGCATGAAATGCCACTCATGCATTATATTTTGAAGGGAGATCTTCGATTACTGCCACATAGTAAGGTCAAATTGCATTCTCTACTATGTTTTAACAGTTTGGCTCCATCATAAGGACCAGCAGGTGATAAAATGGTGGGTTTTTGGTCAAGACCTGTCACACTGTAAGCACTACAGAAAGGAAAACACTGCAAAACATGACAAGGAATACGCCCACCAATACGCCCACCAAATCATGTCCAAGATAGGAATTAACACTGTTTTTTATATAAAATCATCTCATTGGTTAATGTATTTAACTGTTAAGCGTTGTCTTTTGTTTTGTTTTTAGTCTTCCTCGACATTTGCTGCCATTTATTGTCCCCGTCCCAACTCTTTTGAGACGTGTTGGATTTATCAAATTAGAAATGAGTACATATGTCCCCCAAAACAATATTTTTTCTCGGTTTTAACACTTAATATGTTGTCTTTTCACTATTCTCTATCTAATGAATAGATTGAATGTTTTGAAAATGATAGCATTTTGATTTTATTCACTGTTTACCAAACGTCCCAACTTCATCGGAGTTGGGGTTTGTATAAAAGAAAATACATGGTTAATGTAAAATAGTAAAAGTAGAAAAGAAAAACATTAAGAATGAAAATTTTACTACACTTACATTTGACACCCTTGGCAGTTAAGTATTACATTACATTACTGATGCTTCTATCCAAAGCGACTTACAGTTATTTACAGGGAATTGGTTATAGTCCCTGGAGCAGTATGGGATTAGGTGCCTCGCTCAAGGGCACACCAGCAATGGAGTGTGGAAAGGTGGGATTCAAACCTGCAACCATCTGATGTAAATTACATCTCATTAACCACTAGGCCACGGCTGCCCAGTACTTGAAGTGGTAACGTCTTTTCCATAGCTGTTACAGTGTCCCAATTGTGGACCGGCACTCATTATGAGCCAATGGCACGCTCCGTATCTGTGGCCTTGCTTTGTGTTTAGTCTCCAGTGTTCTCCCGGACCTGCCGCTGTTTCAGTTTTTAAAATCTTGTCTCATGTCATTTTCATCTCTTTGTTTGATGTTGTTGTTGTTGTTGTTGTTGTCCTTGAGCTGCCACCCTCTGTGTTTTGATGTCGTTGTCCCAGCGGTGGAGAGCGTAATATGATGTTTGTTTTGGCCGCTGACCGTCCGTAATGACTGCACTTGTGCTTTTGATTACCGGCACAGGGTGAGCGGCCGCCATGAATAGCTGATGAACGAGAAATTGCGGTGCAATAAAACTCTGTGTGTGTGTGTGTGTGTGTGTGTGTTTTCATTTAGTGAGCAATTTGGCAGGGAAGCTCAAAGCGAGCAGCAGTGAATCTCTCCTACCTGCTCTTAACTACCTGTACTGCTGCCTTGCTCTCTCCCCTCCTAGCTGTGGTGACAGAGGTAAGACACACACACACACATAAACATACACACGGGCACACACACATAAACACACACACACACACACACACACACGCTAACGGTCTTGGAATATTGCAGTGCAGGGAAAATGTAATACATACACACAGGCACGCGCACCCCACATATAAACACACTCTCACATACACACACATACACACACACATATACACACATCATTTGCACGGCTTTGCACATACACCGCAGCACACACATTCCAATAGATTCAGTGTTGACAAGATCCACAAATGGCATGCAGAGACCGGTGGTGTAGGAATACATATTCAGAAGGAATTCAAATGTCTTGTTAGGTGCTCTGGTGGAAGAAGCATTATGCCTTTCCACACACACAGCTCCGGGTGACACTGTGCTTTACATATTGCAACTCTATGCCTTGCAAAAGCGGAATTTCCATACCTATCATATGGAATTCGAGATTCCCACTCATAAATTATACTCCCTATTTTACCATTTCATAGCCAGGCTGTCGCCACCTTGTGCCTTTTTTATTGATAGGCTTTTGTGTGGAAAGGATGGTGGAATGATGACCTCAGGTCCAGGGCTTTTTATAATTGTTTCGTTCCGAACAGACAGAATTTTAACGTTTCTGGTTTTGGGTTCCACCATTAAATGGACGTCACTGAATCGATAAGAACGAAAACAAATTTCTTCCCAGAATGATTAATTACGTTCCCTGTCAGCTGCTTAAAGGGGTATGCCACTATTTTGGGGCTTAATACAGTTAAACTTGTTGGCCGGGGTTTATAAAGGTGGTAAAGTGTCTTATTTTTCATGTTAGGTATTGTCTTGCTTTAAGATAAGTTAAAAGAGGGAGTATGTAGCTAAGCTTGTGAAAGTCAATCACTGTAGCATGTGTGATCCATTGACTCCCACTAGCTGAGATACTTACTCCTTCCTTAAAACAAGACAACGCCTAACATGAAAAATAAAACACTTTACCACCTTTATAAACCCAGAGCAACGATTTTAATTGTATTCAGACCCGAAATAGTGGCATACCCCTTTAAAATTAAAAAAATTATTACAATTAATAAAAACTATTAGTCAAGTCAAGTCAAGTCGACTTTATTGTCGATTTCCTTACATGCACTGGTCATTCAAAGAAATGAAATTACGTTTCTTACTTTCCCGTGCTGAGACATACTTTAAATACAGACACACTTTAGGTAGTGATGTAGACATAGGCAAAGTCTAGCACGTACTTCATGTGCGAGCCATTTGACTGACACCAACTCTAAATCCCACATTAGTCAATTTAGTCACGCACATGTGCCATTTGCACCCACGTTTAACACCATCGTTTGGCATCTGTTATTCCCCAATCCCCTCCATCATTTTCTCTCCCTCTCTGTCACTCATTCGCGCGCACGCACACACACACACACATACACAGTCTCACACACACGCATAATTATACTAATAGTGTGAATTCCACGAAATAGAAATGCAGCAGGTTAGACATTTACACTCACTCATGCATTCTTTTCCCCAATGACAACACAAATTGTTGAATTAAAATCTGTTAACTTTTTTTCTTTCTAACTAGCATCTCAGAGTCATTACATTATATTTAGACTCACCATGTTGACATTTACAATCCTGCATGTTTTCTTCCTTCAGCGCACTTGGAAGGTTTTTGTTCTATGGTATTATTGAAACATCTGTAATGCAATGTAGCATTTGTCCTGGTGAAAATGAAAGTGAAAGCCCAACTGGGAAACTCCAACTCCCATTGTGATTGTGAAACAGCACTCCACAGCACACAAATTACATTTGCATGTAATTTCACATTCACTTTCCAGCAATTATGATATGCTAAAATCTCATCTGTAAAAACACAACTAGCATGTCCTTAACAGATGATCTTCTTCACACTGTCACTTTGTGTGAAGGCCTAATCTCAGTTAACGTGCGTACTTCACGCCTTTTGGCTCTAGAACAATTAATGACGTCATCGAAAGCGACAGACTATTCATAGTAATTTGTGACATATTTTCAGTTCTGACCCTGATAGGGTTTGTATTTTCGAAAGTGTGCCCACGGGT
>NC_085858.1:54575123-54577623 GCF_034702125.1 Engraulis encrasicolus | reverse complement strand
ACCACCTTTATAAACTCCAGCCAACGATTTTAACTGTATTAAGCCCCAAAATAGTGGCATACCCCTTTAATTGCGGGGGATAATTTAATGCTGACTTACAGTTGTAGTAAATTTGGCCACAAACTCAGCATTAACAACCTGACATCGCCTTTGGACAGGAGTCGGAACTTGCAGCAGCCGCTTGCACCCACAGTGCAATTCTTATTCCAGTCATCTGAAGTCACCATGGGAATCACTTTTTTTTTTTTAATCCATTATGCCATCGCACCCACTACCCATGCACACGTCTACTCAGGCCATGCCAATGCATTTTCCGGCAAGTGATAGGTCTTTAAGTTCTTTGAGTTCTTAATTAATACTTTGAGCCAGCACTGCAGTTAGAGTGCCTGGTCGTCCCACCTTTACTCCCTCCCAGCCTGCCTGCCGGATAGCAGAGACCTGCTCGCTGGAGAGCAGAGACATACAAGTGGCCAGCCGTGTCGCGCTGCTCCCTGAAAGTCATTTCCCCTTTTTTGAAAAAAAGAAGTGTCTGCTTAATGATAATGACTAGCTGCGGCTAAATGCCCCGTGTCTGCTCTCGTCTCCTCTGCTCTGCTCTGCTCTCGTCTTGTCAGGTCTACTCTGGTCTCGGTAGCAGCAGCAGCACTGACGGTGACGATAAGGATCGCCCACTAATTACCTCTCATCTCTCCGGTGCTTAAGAGTCTAATGCATGCCAATTACTGCTCCATCTAACTCTTCTCCTTTTTTTGCAGTGCATATGAGTAGCCTTTGTGTGTTAATGTACTGTATTTGTGTGTTAATGTGTATGTGTGTTAATGGATTTCTGTGTTCAAAAGTTTAGTGTGTGTGTGTGTGTGTGTGTGTGTGTGTGTGTGTGTGTGTGTGTGTGTGCGTGTGTTCGCAAGTGCATGCACATGCCTGTGCTCATTTGCGTGTGTGTGTGTGTGTGTTGTGTGTGTGTGTACATGTATTAGTGCCTAAGTATGTGTGTCTGTATATGTTGTTCAATACCTCCATCAATGTCGGCCGCTGGCTGCCGTGCCAGTGTGTGTCTGCTAATGGTTTTGTGTGTGAGTGGTGTAATTTGGGAGCGGCCATGAGGACAATGGGGTCATTAGTGACCATCGATCTCCTCTCCTCTCCGCCCCACGGCCCTGCACTGCACTGCTCTCAGCTCTGATAAGCACTCACCCACTCTCTCCTCTCTCCTCACCCACTCTCTCCTCTCTCCTCACCCACTCACCCACTCTCCTCACCCACTCTCTCCTCTCTCCTCACCCACTCTCTCCTCTCTCCTCACCCACTCTCTCCTCTCTCCTCACCCACTCTCTCCTCTCTCCTCACCCACTCTCTCCTCTCTCCTCTCTCCTCTCTCCTCTCTCCTCACCCACTCTCTCCTCTCTCCTCTCTCCTCACCCACTCTCTCCTCTCTCCTCTCTCCTCACCCACTCTCTCCTCTCTCCTCACCCACTCTCTCCTCTCTCCTCACCCACTCTCCTCACCCACTCTCTCCTCTCTCCTCACCCACTCTCTCCTCTCTCCTCTCTCCTCTCTCCTCACCCACTCTCTCCTCTCTCCTCTCTCCTCACCCACTCTCTCCTCTCTCCTCACCCACTCTCTCCTCTCTCCTCTCTCCTCACCCACTCTCTCCTCTCTCCTCTCTCCTCTCCTCTACTCTCTCCTCTCTACTCTCTCCTCTCTACTCTCTCCTCTCCTCTCCTCTCTACTCTCTCCTCTCCTCTCTACTCTCTCCTCTCTCTCCTCTACTCTCTACTCTCTCCTCTCTACTCTCTACTCTCTCCTCTCCTCTCCTCTCTCCATACATATCGCTAGACCTGTTTAGACCTCCTCACCCACTCTCTCCTCTCTCCTCTCTCCTCACCCACTCTCTCCTCTCTCCTCTCTCCTCACCCACTCTCTCCTCTCTCCTCTCTCCTCACCCACTCTCTCCTCTCTCATCTCTCCTCACCTCTCTCCTCTCTCTTCATCTCTCTCCTCTCTCCTTTCTCCTCTCTCCTCTTCTCTCTCCTCTCTCCTCTCTCCTCTCTCCTCTCTCCATACATATCGCTAGACCTGTTTATCTCCTATCTGCCCCTCTCTCTCTCTGTAGCAATCGTTTTCTCTCTAATTGCTCTTTTTTGTGCTCTCTTTTTTGCTCTCTCTTTCTCTCTCTCTCTCTCTCTCTCTCTCTCTCTCTCTCTCTCTCTCTCTCTCTCTCTCTCTCTCTCTCTCTCTCTCTCTCTCTTTCTCTGCCCTCACCCGTCCAAAGTTTTTCACTCACTCACACACTCTTCTAACTGTATCGCTAACCTTGTTGATCTCCTTTCTGTCTCCCCCCTCTCCCCCCTGCCCTCACTGTTTAACATGCTGTCGTGTGCCTCTAACCCCCTCTGACAGGTCAATCTGTTTATCCCAGTCTCAACATGTCATCATGCATAGGCGTATCTATGACACGCTGATTTGAACCCACTATCGCATGTGTCCAATACGCATTTCC
>NC_085858.1:54560123-54565123 GCF_034702125.1 Engraulis encrasicolus | reverse complement strand
ATAGAGCTGTTAGCGACCTCACAAAAAGCTTTAGATATAGCTGACATTACGTCACCCGCCATCCACTGGAGCTGATTTGATACGTTTGACCACGGGCTATCTGAGGCGGTACAGACAGTGTTAACAGCGATGGAGCAGCAACACACTTGAAAATGACAATTAATGATCATACCATCAATCAGTTGAAAAAGACTTTGGGGTGTGTGTGTGTGTGTGTGTGTTTGTGTGTGTGTATGTGTGTGTGTGTGTGTGTGCCTTGCTAAGTGCCTTGTTGTGTCTTGTGTGCTGTGCAGCGCTGCATGTGTCCTCTCAGCCCTGGAGTCGCTTCCTGCTCTACTCGCTGCTCAGCTCAGGGGACAGCCTGCTGCTACACCCAGCCACACTCACCCTGCTCACACTGGTAACACACACACACACACACACACACACACACACACACACACACACACACACACACACACACACACACACACACACACACACACACACACACACACACAGGGGACAGCCTGCTGCTGCACCCAGCCACACTCACCCTGCTCACACTGGTAACACACACACACACACACACACACACACACACACACACACACACACACACACACACACACACACACACACACACACACACACACACACACACACACACACACACACAGGGGACAGCCTGCTGCTGCATCCAGCCACACTCACCCTGCTCACACTGGTACTGGTCAGATGCACAACACACGCATAACACACACACACACACACACACACAATTTTTATCACTTTGATATGGATCATGCACTTGTGTCTGATATAAATAAAGAATTGAATACACGCACACACACAAGATTCAAGATTCAAGATTAGTTTATTACGTCTTATTATAGGTTTGAAGCCTATAAAGAGTAAAATTTTTTGGCTTTTTGTGTCCTCAAAAAGATTAAAAAATAAAACACACACACGCACACCAGTGTTCATTTCATCAACCAGGACGATGACGAAAATATTTTGTTTAATGCCCCTTTTTCCCGTGACGATGACGCACAAAAATTGCTTCCAGAACATAAAAATATGACGAAAATAAAAATTGATTTTCGTTAAGGAGACTAAGACGAGACGAAATTTACAAGTCATGGACGAATGGACATTAAAAATGTAATTGTTTAAAATGAATTTGTAATTGTTATTGTTTCTTGAACTTCATAGAAGATTACGTGCTGTTGCCCTGTTTGTCTCTGCAGGCAGTGCCTGGCCCTGGTGCGGCTCAATCAGTAGTAGCCTAGTTCAGTGAGTCCTGTTCAGTTGAGTTTAGGCCCTAAAATGTTTCCCAGAAAGACAAAAAGAAAGAGCCGACGTTGAGGCAAGTGCTAATTTTGAAACATGTTCAACAACCATTTTGTCCATAACGAAGACGTGTGTGTTTGTGCAGTCATGATAATAGTGCTATCGTCACTCACGCCAATCTTCCTCTGATGCTGTCTGTGAATATGGTGATATTCACCAGTTAAAAACATGCAGGTACCTAGTTGCTTGTACACATTTTTGAATGTTGTTTGAAATGTCTTTTTAAAAGTGTTTTCTTTTGACATTATGTATTCTTTGTAAGGCTGTTTGAGTTTTTACTTGCTTGCTCATTTCACCTCAGTGTGTATGTGGAGATTGCTTGCAGGTGGGGTAGCTGATTGCTTAATTGATTGTGGCCACACCCACACCTGCCTAGTTAAAAGCTCTGTGCTGACAAACAGGAGAGAGACAGGATGCGAGCAAGCAAGCAGGAATGCTGTTTTAAGCTGTGATGTGTTAAATTAAAATTTTAAACATCCAAATGGCAGTTTCTACCTTCTCATCTTTAAAAATGCACAACCAAGAACCAATGGCTATTTTACACTGTCATTTTAAACCTCGTCGAGCTTCCTCTCTTCTCTTTTCCACTTACGCATACGCCGACGTCCGTTGTCTGTTCTTTTGTAATGTTTGCTATATTGGTTGTTTAACCGTATGAATAGGCAGTTTGCAAGCAAATCATGAAGATCGGATTCATGCATTTATTTAGATCAGACACACCGGGAGACGTTTAAGGGATGCGCGCGCTACAGGGGAAAAGTTGTTTAAGTAGTCTAAACAGAGGCACGGCTACTGTAGTTTTGATAAGAATCAATGTGTGGGCAATCAGGGTTTAAAGTGCGGAGAATTTAAACTTGTTCCCGTCGAAGGCAACGCTAAAAGACCCAAGGCTGTCGACATCCCTTCCATGCGATGCGTATTACAATAGCGTCTCCCAGACATCCCAAGTTCTAAAAACTCATTGCTTAAACTTGGAGATGCTTATCGACCCTCGACATCCCGACAAACAAAACGGCAGTAGTGTTCAATCATTGTTTGTCAATGTCCTTTCTGTCGTCCAGTCTGCATAGAACAACTGCCTACTTTTCCCCCAGGACTTTTGCAGGGCGTCCTACGAAGTGCGCGTAATCTATTTGAAGTATTCCAGGAATGATGCACGAGCCATTATCTTTCTCTGCCCCGCATTATCAATCAAAATAACGCGAACTTGCATAGTCTAAAATCAGGAATATTTTATCTGACTCGCGGCCATCGGGGAGCCACTATCAAATATCAGAGAAACTTCTTGGACTTCATTGGGATGTCTGGTCTTCCCACTGCCTGCAATCTGCAGGCTATGAGTCATGCGGTCAGGTGAAGAAGAGCTTGTAGCCTACGTGATCAAATTCAAAAGCAAATAATACGCAGCAGCTTCTAATGCACGAGAGAGAGAGAGAGAGAGAGAGAGAGAGAGAGAGAGCGCAACCTGCACCTGGAAGTGTGTGTGTGTCTAATGCTCCTTTGCTCTATGCTGTTGAAATTACTTTTACAGGACTGATTTGGGTTTTGGTGGAAAATAAGCTAGTAACAATGTGAATATTTGCTGCACTTGGCTATCTAGTAATAATTTGTGTAATAATTTGACTAAAATGACGAAAATGTGAAATGTTGACTAAAATGACTAAAATTTGACTAAGACTAAAATTAATTTTCGTCATTTAGACGAAGACTAAGACTAAATTGTAAAGGCAATGACTAAATTTGACTAAGACTAAAATTGATTTTCGTCATTGTGACTAAGACTAAGACTAAATTTAAAAAAGCTGACAAAATTAACACTGACGCACACGCACGCACACACACGCGTGTAGTATGTACTCACATGCTAAAAAAATATGATAACACATGCACAAACAGGCAGACTTGTGTACATGCAAACATACTAAACATATATATAAAGCAGCTTTATATGCATATGTCCGGTGTACACAAAGTTAAAAAACACATACAGTGACACATACCTTACTTAAATCCATGCACATTTACGTATATAGTATGCTTTAGCTACGGTACATAACTCTTCTAGCCCCCCATCACCACCCCACGCCACCCACGCTATGCCATACAGGTATATACACTCACACTCATGCACACACATCAGTGCACACATCATACGTACACATCAACGCAGATATGCATACCTAAATAGTCATACAAATGCGATACATTTCGTGAAAACATGAAAGATTTTTTTTTTACTGCACAAACTGATTCCGGTGAACTTGAGGGTGAGCGATATGTCTGGGAAGATGAAATATCCAAAGCTAAATCTGTACATTACAAGAAGTCTTGAGCGAGGCTTTGAAGTCTCTGAGAAAACTCTTGCCTCTCAAGCAGCATGAGACAGTCTGCACACTCTGATCTCTGCTTGTCTGAAGCTTTTGAAATTCGGGTAGTGCAGGGAAGAAAAAAAACATATCGTGTTTTGTGCAGCGTGTTTCTGTCTATGTCTGTATGTGTCCCTGCCTCCCCCCTGTCTCTCTGTGTCTCTGTCTCTGTCTCTGTCTCCAGTATGTTTCTTGCATCTTGTATGCTTCACCTCACCATAGTTGTTTTGTTTAGGGTTGTAACGATACACTCTGCTTACGATTCGGTTCGTCACAATTTTTGCCCTATGGTTCCATACACCCCACTATGTATCTTTTTGATGATTTTTTTATAGGTAGAATAAGTTACTAATAAAAGGCACATTTTGTTTAAAGGTTTAAAAATAATAATGATATTGATTCACATTACACCATATTCTGTTGTTTTCTAGACTGAATAGTGAAAGAACTTTAAAAGGGCACATCACGATACTGCCTTCTTGTATCACAATACAGTATCGTCAGAGAGAGTAGAGAGAGAGAGGTTCCATTGGCCCATTGTTTCCGGGTTCTATTATTGGGGGGGAAATCCCCCTTTAGGCAGACCTAGGCAGACCTGAGGACTGTTCTATTCAATGCTAGGAGCATTAAGACACGCCCCTTTAGGCAGACCGGAATCTGGTCATGTTAGGTGCCCATAGAAACCTATTATGTTGGCATATCTCTATACTTAGAATCTTTGGTATCGTGATTCTTCTTGTCACGATTTCTTGATTCGATACAATATCATTACCGCCCTAGTTGCCATGTGTGTCTCTACATATTTTGAATTAGAGCATTTTTTGTGTGCGTGTGCGTGTGTGTGTGTGTGTGTGTGTGCGTGCGTGCGTGCATGTTCTGTGCCTCTGTCTGTGTGTGTGTGTGTGTGTGTGTGTGTGTGTGTGTGTGCGTGCGTGCGTGCGTGTTCTGTGCCTCTGTGTGTGTGTGTGTGTGTGTGTGTGTGTGTGTGTGTGTGTGTGTGTGTGTGTGTGTGTGTGTGTAGCTGCTGCAGACTGGCAGTGGGGTGGTGCAGTGGGATCCGGAGCTGGAGCAGGTGCTGAGTGCGGCGGAGAAGAGAGGAGCGGACCAGCTGACACCCAGCACCGTACACACACTACACCAACTACTCACACAGGTAGTACACACACACACACACACACACACACACACACACTCCCAGCACCGCACACACACTACACCGGCTACTCACACAGGTAGCACACACACACACACACACACACACACACACCCAGCACCGCACACACACTACACCAGCTACTCACA
>NC_085858.1:54525123-54557623 GCF_034702125.1 Engraulis encrasicolus | reverse complement strand
ATCATCTCACCTCCACTGCTCCTTCACTGCCTTGCCCTTTCTGTCTTTCTCTTCTCCTCTGCCTCTGCCTTCGCCCTCACACGCCCCTCTCTCTCTCTCCCTCTCTCTCTCTCTCCCTCTCTCTCTCTCTCTCTCTCTCTCTCTCTCTCTACCTCTCCCCCTCTCTCAAACCCCCCTCTTTCTATCTGTATCTCTCTCTCCCTCCCTCCCTCCATCCCCCTCTCTCTCTCTCTCTCTCTCTCTCTCCCCCTGTCTCTCTCTCTCTCTCTCTCTCTCTCTCTCTCTCTCTTGCCCCCTGTGTTCCCATCAGGTGCAGCAGGCTGCTTGTCTGAAGGCCTCGTCTGAGCAGCACACCCACAGGGTAGCTTCCCTACTGGAGACCCTGGCTCATCTTCCCACCCATGACACGCGGCCGCCCAACACCGTCCTGTATCCTTCAATTGGCCATGGGCACGCAGACACAGACACACACACACACACACACACACACACACACACACACACACACACACACACACACACAGAAGCACAAACACACGTGTATACACGTACACACAGAAGCACAAACATCTGTACTACCATACACAATACACCCTCACACACACACACACACACACACACACACACACACACACAGTCACACATCCTTGAAGATCTCTCCAACTCTGTCTCCGCTTTTTTAATGGTGTCATTGTGTGCTTGATGTTATGCTGTTGCATCAGGCTGTTGATGTGTAGAGCATGAAGATTGTTATTTGGGTCTAGTCTGCTGAGCGTATGCTAAACACGCACAGCCAGGGAACCCGTCTCAGACAGCAGATGCCAAGTAATGCAACCTCTCTAGTGCAACGCAGTGCAAGGTTGAAGACGGATGGTTCTCTCATTCAAAATTAAAAGATATATTGAGGCAGCAAAACAGATTTCCCAAGTGCCTCTCACTATGTTATAGTGGACCACTCACTGGCACCGTTTTTAGGGGAAATTGGTCATAAAAATATACAAATTTGGGGGCGCTGTGGCGCACCGCGCTAAGCCCCCCACATTTGGGCTTGCATGCCCACCCACGGGGACCCCGGTTCGAGTCCGGCCGGGGTCATTTCCCGATCCTCCCCTGTCTCTCTGTCCCATTCGCTTCCTGTCACCATCTTCGACTGTCCTGTCAAATAAAGGCATAAAAGCCCCTAAAAAATATATTTAAAAAAAAAAAAATATACAAATTTACTAAATCATATCACACTCAGTTTCCTTAATTGTCCTGAACTATGACAACTTTCACCAACCCCTTCCTTTCTCTTTGCTGTGTTTTTTTTTTCTTCTTCTTTGTTTCAGTCGTCAGGGAGACCTGTCCTACTGCTCATCCGATTTCTCACTCAACACAGGATACAGCAGTCACTAAATGGATCAATTGGCCTTTTCGATTTAGGCTTCTTCGCCGTGTTTATTTATTTATTCATGAAGCCAGGGATAGATTTGATAGCCTTTAAAAAAAAAAAAAAAATTTAAGAAATGTTTATGAATTCTAATAAACCATCTAACAATGTTTACCCACTGTGTTGCATAAATAGGAGAGACAGTCAAGTTAAATATATTTTTCTGCCATTTTACTTTTATATTAAATCTTACTGTTTAAAAAGTATGAGTGTGTGATATTTTATTTATTATAATATTAATGCCTTGCTGTCGGTATTATACATTGATTACCCAATCCTTCCCGTTCTGGTTTGCTGACAGTGCTTGGGGCTCATCTGCGCTGGCTGAAGGAGAGAGGTTCCCTATCGCAGGAACTGCGACCTATTACTCATGGGACTTGATCGATCGCCAGATGATCCAATCGAAGCTCAGTACTAAAATCATGCCGAATGGCAGATGGAAGCGTCAGTCTAGACCAGCCCTCTGGCGTTACTCCTTAATACCCCTGACGCCCATTCCTCTGTCTTCTTATTCGCTTCGCGAATTTTGATGTCCAACAGCTCGTACCTACTGTACTTAGCATTTTTCATAGTTAGCTTCCAACCGTGTGGCTTGTAACTCGCGAAAGCCGGTGTGAGTTCACTCGCTTTGAGTGCCAACAGTTTCGTTTGACTTCAACATCTTGATCACTGGACTCGTTTAGCCGTGGATGACACGGAACTGAACCCAGCACCCACGAAGGTAACTGAGGGAGAGAACGAGGAGGAGTCCATGGAGCTGTGTTAGTTTTGACAGGAATGTTTAATTTAGTTTTAGTTTTAGTCTCTTGACGAAAATGTAATTTTAGTTTTAGTCACAATTTAGTCATCTAAATAATTTTTGTTGTAGTCTAATTTTAGTCGACTAAAATTCATACAATTTTAGTCGACAAAATCTAAAATAATTTTAGTCAACTAAAATATTACATTCATTTCCTCTTGTCTAAACTTCTCTATAAAATTGTCAAACTAAAATACCATTTGGGGAAATCAATGATTAAAATGACATATTGTATAATAAAATAATAAAATACTGTCAAAAACTGCCAGAGCCTCTTATAAGCCAGTGTGTCCAATGTGTAAAAAAATCATGGCCGCGACACTCATAAATCTCTGTCGATATTTTAAAACGACTTCGGGGGAAAACGGGACTGCACGTTATGAAAAAATACTTGTGGGTATACAGTACCAGTAGGCCTAATCAAGAACGTTGCGGGGTACAGTAGCCTACTGTATGCAAGCGTTACAAAGGCACGGCACCTGTTGGAAGACGTCTCTCTCTCTCATGCACGTATTGCAAGCTATTGCATATTATTTGCTTGATGCAAAGTTGTGATGGCACACGCGCTCTTGTTGACATGGTTGTGTCCATGGTTGCATGCATTTGTAAGACGTTATTGCAATAACTGCAAATAACTCTCCCCCACTAACGCATGTGAAGGCGTGGAAGGCTCACTAACTATTTCAGTGTCCTTGACTGAAACAAATCGCAAAACTCCACACTTCCGAATCCTTTGCGATCGGCACTTAAGTGATTCTTATCAGAAGGCTTGTGCCTACGCATAGACCCTTAAATTACAAACATTAGCGAACGTTGAAAAAAAATCAGACAACGACTGTCGGGTAGCAGGTTCATGAAGGGAGTGGAGAAGTTCTGCAAAAATGCATCGTTAGAGAAAGATGTTTGCTATGTGCGACAGCACCACCACTATTTCACAACTGCATAAACTTCTTCGTCATGGATAAATGGGCAACAATATTTTTTCCAGCCAGGATTGCACTGAAAAGTAGGCTACTGCTGCTACTGCGGCACCGACGCTGCCTGTCACTGTGCCTGCTGCGTGTGTGTGTGTGTGTGTGTGTGTGTGTGAGGGAGGGGAGAAGGGAGGAGACGCGGAGCAGATGAGGGTCGCGACTTGCGAAATAGCAGACAATTCTTTTCCAATGTTTCAGTAACATATTAACAAAAATGCTTCCTATTGGTTTTTGTCTCCGGTGGTATTGTAGTCACATTTAACCCTGTGAAACCTGAACCATGAAAGCAATGAGAGAAAATTCTAATTTTTTGGAATTTGCTTCAATATTGGTCCCTTATAAGAAATGTAAAAAAAAAAATCTAAATTTTGTTAAGGTCGCTGAGATATTTAATGCATCATATATGATGCATCAGGCTTTTAATGAATGGAAATTCCAATTTCATGACCATTGAAAAATGACTTTTAATGCATTTACAACTTTTTTTTAATTTAAAAAAGTTGTCAGACAATTTAATTTGAGGATTATCTTTAAATATTTAGTGAGATCCTGCCATTTTTTAAAGCCTATCCTTGTTTTAGCAGGACCATATTTTACATTTCCCACAGCCTGGTTGGGTAATTTTTTTAAAATCTATGTAAAAACATAGCTGATCGAATGCTCAACAACCTATTTATGAGTGTAATATAGATCATTATTCATTTTTGATGTGTAATTTGAATATATGGGTCCATTACTACAATTGGACCATTTCTCCATTCACTTCAATGCATTTTTTACGAGATCATAATTTCAACATTTTGCATTGCATTTTCAAAATTGCAAGTAAAACCTGTTTCTTAAGGCAATATCTTTGTCTTGAAGTAAAACAACTTGTGTGTTTTGTTAAACGATCGTCGTGGTATGCTTTGTAAGTTTCCCTATGGAGCAAATGCATTGATGGCTGACTTCCTGCCACCGCCGGATGGTGCTTATATGTCTCATCAGTTTTAGCACGATCTCTCTGCAACACGGTGTAAAAATATAAACTCTTCCTTGCTTAATTGCACAAAGCAAGTGTTCAAATTAAAGGATGTAGAGTTATATTTCGGAAATTTGTACACAAACCTTATGCAATTTGACGAAATCTCAGCGTCGGTCAGGGAAATCGCTTCTACCCCATTTTCCTGTTTTTCGCCGAGCTGTGGTCAACTTGTTGTCGACCGCTGCTCTCTTGTGGCGGTTTCCGTGTACTGCAGGACGTTTGGAAATGACACGCAGGATGTTTTTCAGATCGATTTTTTTTGTGTGTCAGCGTGGAGAGGGCTTTGAATTTGATGAGACATATATGATGCATCCGGCGCGATAGGGTTAAATTTTTTTGACGAAAATATAAATCAATATCGTTATTTTTCGTACAAACGCATGCTGTTTTTTTGCCATCGTTTTATTGTCGTCAGGGGAAAAACAATCGTTAACGATAATTATGACGAAAATATTTTGTCACGAAATGAACACATTTTTATGTATATATGTAAATAGTATTCACATCCATGTTGTAATTATTGGGAGGGACCTCCTATTGGGTGTCCCATGATGCACTTGTTTATTTAAGAAGTCTTTTCACTTGTGGTATGGTTACTCTGATGAAGGCCTAGTGCCGAAACGTCAGCACAAAAAGAAAAAAGTGGTGAATTGTGAAGAAGCAGTGTCGCGCTCTTCCTTGAGTTAAACGAAGAACGAAATGAACACTGCCATGGAGCTGCTAACTCAGCCCCGAGCATACTCACTCCCCTGAGCACATGGCACCCAGGGCCGGCTTCACGCCACCCCTGGTCCTACCCAGAGACTTCCCTCCGGAGTCTGAAGGTTATTTCGTGTTCGGTGCAGAGTCCGACGAGGATTATGGCGATTTTAGTGCACCAACCGAGGCATCCATCGAGGATCCACCATTGACGCAGAAAACGCGGCTAGCAGGCCGCTGGCTTCGGAGCTATGCGAGCTAGCCCAACATGCTGCAGCTAAGCTAAGCATTCCGGACCAGCAACCAGCATTCTACCATCATACATCTGATCAGTGAGCTCAATATTTCTCTCTCTGCCTGTCTCTCTGTCTGTATCTCTCCATCTCAGATGTTCTTTCTTTCTTAATCTATTGTCTGTCTATCTATCTTATATCAGTTTTATTCTGTCATAAATGCCACATTTGCTCAAACCATGCACACAGGCATATACACTCTCTTTCTCACCGCTCACCTCTTCCCTCCTTGGTATGTGACCTCTGGACATGGAACTCTATCCGCAGAAAGTGCTCTCACCTCTGTACAAAGTGACTGACTACCCCCACCCCAAACCCCACTTCACTTCTTCCTTCTTTCACCGTTCCTTTTTTTTTGTTTTTGTTTTTTTGATTAGCCGAGGCCAGACTTTAGCTCTTTTCTTTTTGTGCATATCAGTATTTGTATCCTTTAACACATTGTGTTAAGTTCTATGGGTCACGGGATAAGAGGAAAGTTTGGGGCACTTTTGTGAAAACAAAAAAAAAAGCTACAGGGACTGAACCAGACTTTGAAGAGTGCAAAAAAAAAACACACACACACACACAATGGAAACTTAGCTGTAACACTGCGCTGGTTTTCCTGTTATACTCTTTTTTTGTTTTATTTCATGAATGATGTAAAAACAAACCAGAACAAAAAACATGAACATGCTTGCGCTCTTCTGAACAGGGACCCAGTGGAGATCAGGTGTGGACGGGGGACCCTGTGGACCCTTGCGATTCGGACAGACCACTTCTTACTGGGTGTTAAAAGAAATTTAAGTTAATGTGTGTGTATATATATATAAATTATATATACAACAGTATATATTAAAATTAATTTTAACTAAACCATTTCAAGTGATATAGTTCAGAACGTGTTTTGTGTATAAAAAAGATTTATTAATATCTTTTGTACTGTTGTTTGCTTCAAAAATAGAGGAAAATGAAGGGAAAAAAAACACAAAACGCTAATGCAGAACCCATGAATTAATATGTACAGACATGCATCAAAATGTCCATATCCCCCATCAATCAATACAGTATAATAAGCAACTGCATTTTATCAAGACCAAACAAAGTGTGCAGGGGTAGACAAGCCAGCTTGAAAAGGCAGATATCCTTTGACATACTGTTGTGCCTTCGGCTTGTGAGTTACAGGTAATTTCTCTACCGGGCTGAGGAGCTGTATTTGATCAGATGGAACTAATATGTGGCATTTTCTTAACTAGAAGAGTTTACCTCTAGGTGTCTGTAACCCAAGGTCTGGATCAGAAGTGTTCTTGATGCATCACTACGGCATCTTGTTTTGGAGTCTCTGTGTGTCTCCTGCGCTGCACATTGATGTAGACTCCCCACACTAGGAACACTAGAGCAATGAAACAGTAGTAGCTCCCATAGATGATGAACTGAAAGACAGAAGAGAAATGAATGTCATTAGGAAACATGTATGACTTTTCTGTTCTCTGATAATCCAACCGGTAACCCATTGATGCCTAAAGCACCTGCAAAAATGCTAAATATGCAAGTCCTTTTTGGGAAAAGATACCCTGTGCCAATCAAAACCTAAATATCTCATCCTCCGGAGCACATAAAAACATGACATAGAGTAAATTGCATTTAAAAGCCAAAACCCTCATCTTGCAGTGAAATGTGTCCATTATAATTTAAAAAATCTGAAATCTCCATGCCGCTTCATAGCCTGGTCCTCCTGACCATCCCATAATACTACCATTTCATTTCGTACGTGATAGAAGCGACTCACTTGGGTGACAACGTCCAAGCCCAGGCCTCTGCTGTCTATGACCACCAAGGTGATGATTGTTTGGAGGACCAGAGCACCAAAGGTGTTCACCCCAAAGATCAGGGCATAGCGCTCCATTGACAAATCTGTAGCTATTTGGAACCTGCAGAGAACAATAGTTCAATAGTGTTGGAACAGCAAAGGACAGATGTATAAGAACACAACTACTCTGTGTTGAAATGTGCCCAGAAATGTCCTTATTGTTTCCATTGGTTTCTATACATTACTCATTGCCTATTACATGCAGAGTGATTTCGCAATGAAGAGTAATGAGGAACTGCATTTGCTCTGTTGATTCAGTTTGTGACTATTATATATACCCAGTTAGAAGTTCCTTCAGTGACAAATATCATGTCTAGTATAGTTCAATTTCCTCACTTATGAGAGCCAGGATGCTATCATAAGGCGTTCTACTACGGGGAAAGTGAACACTGCTACAGTTATGGTCAAAACAAACTGACTGACTGAACAGTCAGCTTTCAAAAGATTTTTTTTATTTTGATTGTGGCAGGTTTGCTATGTTCCACGCTTTATAAGTGATTCCTCCTGAAACAGATGAACCTGCAAAGAAAAGCTTTTCAAAGTGTGTAGCCAGGCCACCCTCTATCCTCTTCGAATTCTGACATCTCTGGACCAAAGATCAAGCTGGTCCAGGTCCACAAATAGTAGTTTAAGTCAGTGTTTCCCAACCTTTTTTTGTATTGCGTACCCCCTAAACCTCTTAGTTGTGCCATGAGTACCCCCTAATTCATGTTCTATATCGCTTTCTCTGTCCTGATGTGACTGCTCCATACATTTGTTATAATAATAATATTTTTCTAAGTACCCCCTGCAGTGTGCTCGCGTACCGCTAGTGGTACACGTACCCCTGGTTGGGAAACACTGGTTTAAGTCCACAATGCTCAGTTGTTTTGCCAACCAGTTGTTTCAAACGACCCCATTGGTTCTTCTCACTCACATGGCTATGGTGATGAGCAGCATGTAGAGGCACTTGAAGAGCACGTAGCCGCAGTAGCAGGCCCAGATGTTTCCGGAGAACACCATGAGGTAGAGGGCACCTCCTCCCATGGCAGAGAAGGAGCTGAGGGCCAGCTCACCCCAATGGTGCCAGTTTACCTTGGTGAAGCCGATGCCATACGCAGTAGCAGCACCTAGAAGCATAATATCGGGTCACACCGGGTTTATTTTTGATGGGGCCCATGCAAGCACGGTTGGCAGATGATTTCCAGCCCCAAAAAAAATGCTCGAAACTCTCCTGCAACCCAATTTCAACTCAATTATATTGATTTCTTTAGCAATACATTTTCAGAAGAACCTGCCCAAATGCCCTTTTTACCCACTTTTTAACCCGCAGACAGCCATTCTAAGCAGCCTAAGCATCTGGCAACAGCCCAATCTGGCAACCCTAGGTCCAAGGAGAAGGGGTACCCAACATTACATCCACATTACAGTGTACATGTATTTAGTCTTTAGTCAGCAGCCTTGTGATAAACACTATATTCTGACATGCACCTCCCTTAATGTGGGCCTCCAATATGATCTTTGGTGATGCCAGTTTGAACTGTTAATTCTGTTCCCATTATCACCCTGCCGATCCACCACATACACCAATATTAATCCCACAGGTTCTTCCTGTTGAAATGCAGTTTTTGCCTTCAGTTAATGCTGATGGGGGTGAGGGAGAGGGTGTAAGGATTTAAACTTAAGACTTAATTGATTTCAAACACAGTACAAAAAGGTTGGTCAGCGAGATCTATGTCATGCATGTTTTCACTGTTGACACCTGACTTGTGCTTTCATGCTGTTGACTGTTTACCGGTATTCTAGCAAATGAATAAACTCTTCACAGACACAGAATCATCCAAATGGGCTCACCAAACAGACTGGAGACAGCCTCCACTCCTCCATTGTAGGCAGCAAAGCTGCTGGACGGTTCAATGTGTTCCCACAGCATTTGCACGTAGTTGAGGACCAGGTTGTAGCCACAGGTGGCCAGAGCCCACCACAGCGACCAGCGGAGGAGACCAGGGGTGGCGTAGCAGAGGAGGAAGTCTCTCCACAGCTGGACCATCACCCCAGCACAGCTGACACTGGCCCTGGTCTCGCTGGTCCCAGACTGGCGTCCACCACGATCCACACTGCTCATGGAGCTGTCTGGAGAGCTGCACCCCCTGGTGTCTGGCTTTGGGTCTGCAGCCACAGGGTCTGCAGCCACATCAGCAAGAGTTGAGAAGGTAGCATTTATGAAGAGGAGATTGAATGCAGTAGTTATGATTATTATTTTTGTCATAATATTGGGTATTTTTCTGTCATCTTTATTTATCTTCTTCCACGAAAAAGTAGTCTGCTGTTTAATGAGTTAAAGCAAGGGGGAGGAACCATACATGCCTTTTATCTGGGACGTGTTCTTTGCGTTGATTTCATCAACCTCCACGGTTTTGGTGACCTCAAGGTCAGTCTGGTGGTCATTTGCCAACTGCCATTTATCATCGCTCCCTCTCCTGTGGAAGAACATGCTCCTCTGGGGCATAGGCAGCAGCCAGGCAATCACCCAAGCGATGCCAATCAGCACCAGGGTAAACACAAGTATGTAGTAGTTGGACAGCAGGCCGAACGAGACCAGGAGCTGGCCTAGTACCGAGCCCACCGTGTAGCCAGTGAGCTGGGCCGCGCGGCAGTAGGACGTGGCCTTGCGGTAATGCCGCAGCTCCACCACACTGTAGATGTAGGAGAAGTAGGCCACCTCGCCGGCCTGGGACATGCCGTAGAAGAACTGCACGGCCATCATCTCGGGCACCGTCCCCAGCCACAACAGCATGGCGGTGGTCGTCAGCAGGGCGGAGCACTGCAGCACCACAGTGGGCTTGTAGCGCAGCCAATCGGTGAGCAGGAATATGGGGATGAGGACAGACAGGTATGAGTATGTGGACACTGGAGTGATGACGTTGGTCAACTGTAGATGGCGGAAGGGATTATTATTGTTAAATGTGAGCAGGGCTTCTGGCAGCTTTGACCAGGCCTGCGACAAAATCTTCTGAAAGGTCCCCATTCTCTAGACATGTAATTTTATGAGGACCCAATTCTGGGCCCCCTCTTTCGCTGGGCTCAGGGCCACTGACTCTTGTATCCCCTGCCAGCAGGCCTGAATGTGAGGTGTGGTTCATTTCCTTTTTTTCTGCCCTCAATTGAAGATGCAGTACATGTCCTACAACACATATAGTGTTTCCCAGGAAACACTCTTGTCTATTATGCCTCTTTTCCATTGCCAGTTTTCTGGTAGGACTACGGCTCGACACAGCATGCTGTAAGGGTTAGCTGCGAGCTGTAAGGGTGAATCCCATCACACCCCTTAGCCCTACGCCGATCCCCTTTGCCTCCGTTTTGCGCGTCCACGTGTAGGCGTAGTGGCATCCCGATTCAAGTTCAGACAGATGGGTAGGGGTGCGTGAAGGGCTTTCCACCCCTCCGAGCAGAGATTTTCCAACACCACTCTCCGTCGACAGAGGGCTTCGATAGGTTTCCCTGAATGCATTGCGAATTCGTTTAAAAATTGGCGGCTAGCCGCGGCACCCACAACAGCAAACAAGTTTAAGTATTTTCTAAGCATCGTACTAAGTTTAACATTGTCCTAATGTGTGATGGCCCCGGCTTTTCTCCGTGAAACGCACTTGAAAAAAATCGCTATTAACTTCAACCTAATGCATGGAATTAGTGACAGCTGTGAGTGTACAGCTGTGAGCTGAGAGGGCAGTCATGGGTGAGCGGTTAGGGCGTCAAACTTGCATCCCAGAGGTTGCCGGTTCGACTCCCGACCCGCCAGGTTGGTGGGGGGAGTAATCAACCAGTGCTCTCCCCCATCCTCCTCCATGACTGTGGTTCCCTGAGCATGGTACCGTCCCACTGCACTGCTCCCCATGGGGCGCCACTGAGGGCTGCCCCCTTGCACGGGTGAGGCATGAAATGCAATTTCGTGTGCAGTGTGCAGTGTTCACTTGTGTGCTGTGGAGTGCTGTGTCACAATGACAATGGGAGTTGAAGTTCCCCAATGAAGAGTGTCATTCCTTGATTGTTGAAGGGATATCCCAATTCGTTTCAAGCCCTACACCTTACAGCTTCGTTGGGAAGCATGAGGGGCATGGGGAAGGCGTAGGGAGAGGGGTAAAGATTAGTAATGGGAAAGGCCCTAAGCCTACCCGGAAACTGGTTGTGGAAAAGAGGCAGTAGAATACCATTTTGTTTGCTTGTGAATAACCACAACTTGATCCAAATATTATGTAAAGTTGGGGTATACAGTTATGTGTTCATTGATTGTTCATTTGTTCTATGTTCAAGTGTTTCAATTCACTGCGGTCCTGAGTTATGGCTCAGTTGAGTTATCTGACTTATGCCAGTTATTCTGCTTGGTTATGCTCATCTCATCAGTATTGCAGATCAGTTATTTTTTAAGAAATTAAAGTCCCTTATACAACGTAATATACAGGTCCTTCTCAAATAATTAGCATATTGTGTTAGAGTTAATGTTTTCCCCTATAATGTAATGATTAAAAATAAGCTTTCATATGTTTTAGATTCATTGCACACCAACTGAAATATTTCAAGTCTTGTATTGCTTTAATATTGATGATTTTGGCATACAGCTCAAGAAAACCCAAAATTCCTATCATGGGTTAGACTGCTGACCTGACTGTGTTTAACATTGAAGTCAATGGCAGTGGCCTTGCATGATTGTTATGGAAGCCCAGATATCATTGATGCTTAGCTGTCAGCTGTTTTTTGTTCTTTGATCTGTTGACCCACACTTCCCTCTTCATTAAAGCAAAGACTTTATTTCCTAAGAATACTTAGGAAAAACAACATCTGTCAGAAGCTGCTTGTGTCCTTCTACCGCTGCTCAGTGGAGAGCATATTGACATATTGTCTTTGTGTGTGGTTCCCAGGCTGCACTGTGGCACAGAGGAAAGAGCTCCAGGGGGTCATAAAGGCTGCAGAGAACATTATTGGCTGCCCTCTTCCATCTTTGGAGGGCCTACACAGCACCCGCTGCCTAAAAAAGGCCAAGTGCATTCTGAGAGACACATCCCACCCAGGTCACAGTCTTTTTGAATTGCTGCCATCGGGCAGGAGATTCAGGTCCATTAAGACAAGGACAAACAGACTGAAAAACAGTTTCTATGCAGCGGCCATCACAGAACTGAATTTTGCATCAAAAGCATAGTTTTTATATACATACCATTCTTTTTATTCCATTTTTTTTTTTTTTTTTTTTTATTCTTATTCCTATTTTTTTATTTTTTTTTTTATTTTTGCTTCAACAAGGAATGCACAATTTCGTTGTGCTTGTCACAATGACAAATAAAAGATATTGTATTGTATTGTATTGTATATTGTATTGTATTATTCCCCATAGATTTCTATACCACTCTTAGAAGGTAGGCCTACTTTGGTTATGGACATTCTAAATCTCACCAGACAGAACATTCCATTGACTTTCAATTGGGTTTCATTTCTGGCAAATTAGAATGTCCATAACCACCAAAGCACCAAAACGTGGCCTACCGTGACAAACGTCAGTCATTTGAGCCAATCAAATCTCTGGCACCGCACCTCACTTGCTTTGCTGAGTCTGACCATCGCACTGCGCGAGAGGTGCGGCGAGGTGAGAGGTGTAAAACTGATGTCTGGAAAACATTTTACTCATGAGCATTTTAAACTTAAAGCTAAATAAACAGAACCAAAGAAATGTGTTGCGTGGTTATTTTAACATTAGAAGAACGGGATGCAATGATGAAATGGGTTTTAGCTGTAAAGGGCTGTAATCGCAGATGACGCTAGCGTTTATAAACCTCACCGTAGTCTTTTGATGTTTCAGCGCTAATAGAAACATTACGGGAGACTAACTGTAAACATGAAATGGTGACTGGAATGATGAAACAATGCTCAACGGGAAACAAAAACATATTTAGAAATCAATGTGGCAGAAAGCCAAACAAATGTCCGTAGTGAATACAAAAGGTTCATGAATGCAACTTATAGCCTATTGGTAAGCAGCACCTGGCTGCAGTGACGGTGCAGGCTTGCCCCGTCACAGGCATTTAGGGTCATTTATGGCTGTTCTGGGAGAGTTATGGGTACGTTATGGCTGAATTATGGGTACATTATGGCAGTATTTAGGGTCATTTATGGCTGTTCTGGGACAGTATGTACTTTATGGCTGCATTTTGGCTGAAGGGTCGGGTCTGGAATTCCTTTTGGGGCCTTTAAGGCTGTACGTGGAAATCCCAAATAGGTTTTGGGTGAACTTTGGTCAATTTATGGCTGGGTTTGGTTGGTTTTGGCATGACAAACTTGGGCCACTTTAGGCCCGGGGACTATTGCGGAAGCTTGCCAAAAGGTCAAGACATGATTTGGCCCAAAACTCTGCCAAAAACATTCTATCTGGAATTCGTTAATCTCTAAACCGGCCCTCTCCCTCTCCCTCTCCCTCTCCCTCCATTCGCGGACAGTCTACCAACTTCGAGTTCAAATGCGCTAAACGAGGTGCATCTTTCCAATAAGGGATGTTTTAAAACGAGATGGTCACAATCAGAAAGTAATAGCCTATGGCCGCATTTACAGTATTTCTCAATTGGTTTTGTACATTTCTCACAACAGAATAATCATTCTCAGAACTTCTTGTTCAATTGTGACTTCCTGCTGTTATCTGTGCACATGGTAAAATACGTTTCTCATAGTTTTCAGCATTTAGCAAATGCTTTCATCACCATGCAGATGGTTGTGTACAATTCTCAGCTTTTTCGTACATTATCAATTGCTTTTGTCATATCACTCAAAAAACATTGTCACTGAATACACAAAACTATCTCACCCCCCAAAACATTTAGGCCCTATGTCATAGTTTAAGTCTTGACATGCAAAATGACTGTCATAATGTGATAAGCACTGTATAATTTCCATTGGATTTTTATCTATAAATGTGATCTGAATTGGTAAATTGCTCACAGGTAAATATGACTCTCTCTAATCAAAGGCAATAGAAGGGATAGAGAAAACAGGCATGCAATACAACAATAGGCACTGTACTGCATTATATTACTCTATGCCTCATGTGCCCTTTATAATTACGCTCCACGCAAAATTACAATATTTCCCTAGAATTTCACAAGACAGTAGGCCTAAGTGCACTTTATACAGTATCAGTGTATTGTTTCAAAAATATTTTGCTTTACAGTTCTAGATTTTTTTTCACATGGGCTTGCAAGACAAGTAAAAAGGGATGGTAGAGGGCACATTTTGACACCTCAACCAGAGTTGGCTATTTTCCCTATTTTGCAGTGAGAAAACCTGTCAATAAATAGTCATAGTCTAAATGTATATCTAGGACAATCTTATCTGATCAATGTAATGCAAAGTCGAATTTACAACATTTCCCATCCAATCTAAATAACATTTAGCTTCAGAAAAGATCCTCAAGATTGTACTAGTCAATTGACAACATGGTAATTCGATTTGACTAGCTTGTCCATACACTATGATACAATGACTAACCATTCTGCTGGCACTGACGCGTTCATTGACACAAAAACTTGGTTTTGAAAGATAAACTAAGGGTTTTGAGTAAGAGATGCAGTTTTGCAGGTCATCCATGGTGTTTTGCCATTTGTTAAAGCTGTTTTGAGAATGAATATTATGTTTTGCAAATTGTGAGAGAGCTTCGAGAAATGTACAAAACCAATTGAGAAATACTGTAAAAAACGTTCTACTCGGGGCCGCTGACAACTTTGGCCGTACTCGGGACAAAGTCATCTGAAAGCCCCCCCCCAGCCCAATAGATGCAATGTAATGAGGACCCAATTCTGAACCCTCTCTCTCTCCCTGGGCCTGGGACAACTGTCCCCTTTTCCCCTTTGTTTTTGACTGGAACCTACGTAGACGTCCATCCATACCTGTTCTAAGGTGAAGTTCTTGTCGGGTCCTGTCATGTAAGGGATGTAGAAGGGCTCCAGAGGTTTGACGGTGATGAGGAAGCCGTAGGCACACAGCAGAGTGGTGGGGTAGGACCAGCTCGCCCTCCATGTCTCCATGCAAGGCATTGCACAGCGCTCAGTGTAGACTCCTATTGATGAGTGTGTATGTGTGTCTTTGAGAAATAGGTGTCGTGTTCCTTGGAAAAATGACTCAGGTTACCACTACAGTAGAATGTGAAGTGTGCACACAGAGAGCAACAGTTAGTTCATAATAACAATTTTGCGTAATAAATGACACGTATTTGTATAGAAATATGCTCCAAAAGAGATCAATTACGAAAACAAACCTACCGATGACAACAAGGGACACAACAAATGCATGCCGTGCATGTGTTTCCGCTTGACTTTGAGTTTAGAATAGCAGTATGTGCATGCTCTCAGCTGTCCACTGGTGGAATGGACCAGGACATTGGAAGACATGCAACTTTGTCAATCTGTAACCAGGGCAAGGTAGTCAATTATTTATGTCCTTGAGATATGCAGATAAGAAATCTGTGATGAAAGCTATGTCAGACACATTTTAGTAATATGGTGAATATGCTAAATTGATAGTCATAGTAATGTAATGCAATATACTCTTTTTAACCAAGCGTCCCCTGAATGAAAGGACTTTCATGTGCCCACTATCCTGTTTGGAACTGGATGGATGGGGCACATCATTTCCTCTAGGAGGTTACACAGCTGTAGGGTGTCTGCAGATTCATCACGGTAGTCAGAAGAGTTTATGACTGTTTGCAGGGCCGCTGACAGCTTTGGCTGGGCCTGGGCCAGCGCCTACCCAATGCTTACAATATGCTGAGGACCAATATCTGGACCCATTTTCTCCCTGTGCCTGGGACATCTGACCCGTTTGTGAGCCACCCCATGCGGATCGACTTCCCTGGTTGTATGCACTGGACTTCTTTTTGGATCTTGATAACGTCTGGGTTACGACTGTAACCTCGGCTCCCTGAGAAGGGACCAGATCTATTACTCATGGGACTTGATCGATCGCCAGATGATCCAATCGAAGCTCAGTACTACAATCACGCCGAATGGCAGATGGAAGCGTCAGTCTAGACCCGCCCTCTGGCGTTACTATAATACGCCCATTCCTCTGTCTTCTTTATCGCTGAGCCCTTCAGTGGAGACACAGAGTGCAGACCAGTAATAGGTCTGGTCCCTTCTCAGGGAACCGAGGTTACAGACGTAACCCAGGCGTTCCCTATCGCAGGAACTGCGACCTATTACTCATGGGACCGTGTCCAATCACGCACAATCTGTGCCGAAGCAGAAGGTACCATTCGTAAGTGTGACAACACAGTATATGAAGGCACCTGCGGCTGCGGTCATATATGAGTGCTGGGTTAATAATGGGCTAAGTCACCCAGAATATGGAGATACAGTGTATGGCCATATAAGGGAAGAGAACAAGTGCTTGTGCATACATTTCATGTGCCGTTGGAGCTGGCACCGAGTACGGCCTGTGAAACAGATGGTCTGGTTACATCCAGCATATAAAAAGGTGTGAATGGAAGTCCACCCTGCTGCCCTGCAGATATCGTTCACAGACATGCCATTGTAAAGAGCCCATGAAGATGACACCCCCCGTGTGGAGTGGGTACGTAACCCCACAGGTGGGTCCAATTTAAGGCTCCTGTAGGCCACTTCAATGGCCTCCACTATCCAGTGAGCCAGTCTGCTCTTGGAGAGGGCCTTGCCCCGTGAGGCTGACCCATGATACACAAACAGCTGGTCACAGCACCTGAACTCTTTAGTTCTATCCAAGTAGAGGCGCAGTGCACGTACTGGGCATAGTTTATGCAATGTATCTTCTTCCACCAAAGCAAAGGGTGGTGGAGAAAAACTTGCCAGCTCAATCACCTGACTCTGGAGGGGAGCTGTAATGACCCTGGGGATAAAAGATGGGTTAGCACCACCTTTTCAGCCCCTGCTGCGAAGCGTAAGCAAGATGGATGCACCGACAGTGCGTGTATCTCACTTACCTGCTTGGCAGAGGCCAGCGCCACCAAAAGCGTGGTCTTCAGGGAGAGTGCTTTCGGTTCCACTGACTGGAGGGGCCCAACAGGCGGCTCCGTCAATGTGCGTAGAACTACTGTCAAATCCCCTGTCGAGAAGAGAACAGGTTGGGACATCTTAAGGCGTCGCACTCCCGCCATGAAGCATGTAACCAAGGGATGGGTGCCGGGGCTGGCACCTCCAGTGCCAAAGTGACACGCCGCGATGCCACATACACCTTTAGGGTAGGGGCGGCTTTTCCTTGGTCCAATAATTCCTGAAGAAATTCAGGATCACTACGACCGAGCACTGGAAAGGGTCATGACCCCTGGCAGAGCACCACTGGTTGAAAACACGCCACTTCAAAGTGTAAAGTGCATGACCAACCCAGGGAGAACAGGCTGAATGGCACCAGTAACTGTTCATGCGCTCCAGGGACAGTAGGGGATGCAGGCCCTTAGAAATAGGAGCAAGGCAGACTGAGGAATGCCATAGGCTGGGCCAGGAGAAGAGACCTCTGAATTACTAATAATAATAATTAATATTATTATTAGCTCGTTTATTATAATAATGATCATTATTATCATTATTATTGTTATTGTTATTACCATTATTATTATTGACAATAATAATAAATCCCGACCTCTCCAAATGGGTCAACGATGGCATAAAGAGAGGTGGATGGTCTGGACTGTAACACAGCTATAACAGGCAGTAAACCAGGCATGTGAACACGCACGAGAGAGAGAGAGAGAGCGCACCGAGCTCCACTCCAAAGCCTGACCAGAACTCCTAGGATGCAACGCAGAAAAACCTGTGTCTGACATGGTTGGGTATATCTGTGAAATACAGATGTCAGATCCAGAATTACGAACCAGTCATTAATTGGCAAGTACACTCGACGAAAATGTGCATGTGGAGTGGACACTGAAAGATGAGCAGTCTCAGATGCAGGACCAAACCCCGGCATAAAGCAAGCTAGGCTGGTGTGAAAGCACTATTTGCGCGAATGACAGCAAAAATAGGCAGAACCTCAGAGCTGGCATAAAGTAGTCCCCTGCCGCACATTGTGCAGCCATCAGGCATCTGGAGAGCCTACAGAGACAGGGCGAAACCCAATTAAGGAGAACTCCCTCGTACACATTGCCATTGAACCAGCCCACTGTCAATGCGAAACGCAGGAATACCTGCGTCGGACAAGAACAGACATAGTGCGCCAGGCAGAACTGGGCGAATGCACCCGACTTAACGATGTGGAGTGAGCATTCCAAATTCTCGACATTTCAGTCACTTTGTTTATCCTCAGAAGGAAAACAAGGATAATTTTGCCCGGTAGGCCTATGCCGTAAATTGAGGCTCGGGCATCAGCTTTGTTCGTGTAATCAAAAGTAATAGTACTGCTAGCCAGGGAAATATTTGAAGCAAAACCATTGCGTGCTCCCGTGCGTTGCCATGTGTCTGGCCAAGCTGTGTATAAAGCCCGTCACGTGGGCGCAAGAGCCAGACGCGGAGATGGGCGTGCGAACAGTGCGCGCATCGTCTCATGACTGTACACAAAACCCAGGGAGTTCCAGCCTGTGCCAAATCCCAAAACAGTAAGCACGAACCTCCTTCAAGCAGAATGAGAGAGCGTTACAAGTCTGGTTTCCCGTTGCAGGGGCTCACGAGAGCGGCGCAAGGGGTACTTTTTTTCATCACATCTTGATCTGTGCCAAGGTGAAGCGTTATGTCTCCACTCCCTTTATAGCCGAAATGAGGGAGGGTTAAATGTTTGGTTGCCCTGCACAGAGGCTCCGTAGAGCGGCAGTGCAAGAGATAGGTACATTTAGGCGTTCACAGATAGCCGTGCAATCACAGACCGTGCAAGGGAGGAGAACAACACATTATTTTACCAATGACCATCAGGGAAGGGGACTGAGCAGACCATCAGTGTGCAAACAGATAAATGCGGTCATTTGATGTGTACATTTTAGTTCGGGCATACTTTGGGCGAACCAGGACTCCGTTTCTCGATTCTTGTCGTTGCTAACCGTCTTAAGTCGGTCTTGAGTTGGTCGTAAGTTGCTCTTGAGTTGGTCTTAAGTTGCTCTTGAGTTGATCTTAAGTTGGTCTTCAGTTGGTCTTTAGACGCAAGACCGACCGAAGTCGCGACCAACCTTTGGACGTACGTACGTACGTTCTCAGACACGAGGAAGTCTTCGGAAATGCTTGGAGTGTCTCGCCTCAGCTCGGCTGCATTGGTAGCAATCAAAGTAGTGACGGCGTCATGATTCACGTGGCGACATCACATTGGGATCATTTGAATCATTGCACATTTACTTAACGCGGCCCGCTGTCATATGCGCTAGGCAGAGGGTTGAGAATATGGACACACACACACACACACGCTACTGATATGTCGCGCTGTCTTTGGGTCTCTGTTTTGGGTCAGATATGTGTAACCTACGTTGTTACCCATGTCTCTATCTTGAAGTGACGAACTGGTTGCTTGGGGCTTTTTACGACGATGGAAGAAAGGAGGGACAGCTGTGAAGGTGGTTGCTGGAGAAAGCGCGGTCTTACTGTAGTTGAAGTAATTTTTAAAAAGTCTTCAACTGTGGATACCCCAAGGGATGCCTTCATTGCGCTCTTCAGTGCGAGAGGGCACCAAGTTAAGTTAAATAACAATTGCTATTATGACCGTCGCGCGTAAAGATGTGCAGGAAGGGATGAAGCACGGAGGGTCCGTCAAACACAGTACACATGACATCTCCATGAAAGTCGTTAAATACTTGTCAACGCAATCATGTCACCGAAATCCATCCCCAATAACCAAATGTCGGTCTACATATCACTGTAGCATAATCACTCCAAATAACTGCACAGAAATGGCCGGTGAAAGTGTGATGGCATGTATACTATCCTAATTCTCACTTGCTGGTGGTAACTGGTAACATATCCATTTCGGCTGAATTTTAAATTAAGCGCAGGTGCCTTATCTGCACAACAGTATATCCAGTATATCCACTTCCACTCATCTCTCTCTCTCTCTCTCTCTCTCTCTCTCTCTCTCTCTCTGTGTGTGTGTGTGTGTGTGTGCGCGCGCGCGCGCGCATCCAGGCTGGCGCGCGCGCAATTCGGGCATATTCGCAACTCTCTGCCTCCTCTCCCTCGTGCGCAGTGACAGTGGACCGTGTGGCTGACGCCATTGCGAAGTTATTTGGCGCGATTTTATTGTGCAGTGATATGTACAGCGACATTTGGTTATTGGGGTGGATTTTGGGGGCATGATTGTCTTCACAGGTATTTAACGACTTTCATAAAGATGTCATGTGTAGCCTACTGTGTTTGACGCACCTTTCAATCTTCCTGCACATCTTCAGGCACAATGCTCTTAATGGCAATTATTTTTCTTGTGGCTTACGTTGGACGTAAGGACTTGCTGGCAGGAAGACGGCATACACAACCAAATATATTTAAAATTGTCTAATCATTGGACATTTTGTGTGGTAAAAGTTAGACGCTTGTGCACTTGGTGGCAGTAATCAATCACTGTCACTTGAACTCTGCCTGAACCTGCCCCAAGACGCTGAAATGTCAGGAGCAAGACCAACTTAAGAACAACTTAAGAACAACTTAAGACCAACTCAACACCAAGCCGGAGGACTGTCTTACGAGCGACTTAAGACCTTGGTTACAACGTTGGTCTTAAGAACGAACAAAATGGCTAACGTCGTTAGCAAAGGCACTGTCGAGAAACGACCCCCTGGTGCTTTCGTGAACATACAGTGGGTCACAAGTGTGTGGAGCTGGATGTGTTGAATGAGGGAGGGTTATAACTTTGTTTTCTCCCTTTATTGGCGAACGAGGCTCCTGAAGCGTAGGTGCGCTTGAGTGTCTGGGACAGATGCTCTAATACGCTCATGAAACACGGGGGAGGGCGTGTGAAATTCATCACGTACCCCTTCATTACTGTTTTCAGGACCCAGGAGCTTACTGCGCATGCGCGCCAAGCCTCTGCGTTCTGTGCCAAAGCGGGGAAAATTAATTTCATGTCTTCCCCTTTATTGCCAAATGAGGGAGGGTTATACTTTTGTTTTTCCCTGTGCAGGAGGCTCGAAAGAGCGGCGGTGCCAGGGGGGAGGGGCAAAACTTGACAAAGTGAACACTTGACTGGGCATGATATTGGGCAAGTCAAAAGTGTAGGCTATGTGGGCATATAGATGGGCGAACTGAGTGTGCTTGTGTACTTAAGTTTGAGCCCCTGTGTGGGCAAACTCTTTGTGTTATTGAGCTTTTTTCTTTGGCTGTGGTCAGGGAAAGAAAGGCTCTCTTTTCCCAGGGGCTTACTGCGCATGCCGCCATCCGGCGGGAAACTCAGGTATCCTAGCTCGTTAGCTTTGTCCACGTCTAGGAAGGCATCGAAACCACGAACCAGGGAACGGGCCAAAAAAGGGTTTCCCCAGAACTTCCTCAGTTCTCTGTGAACATCTGGGAAGAGTGGCGTCGGGGCAGGTCCTGAAACAGGCGGCGCACCGAAAAACTCTCCATCCAAAGAGAAGCTACTCGGGTGGGTGGCTCGGCCGCCGGAATGCCTAGCTTAGCTGTAGCATCTTGGGCTAGCTTGCGTAGCTCCGAACCCAGCGGCCTGCTAGCTGCGTTGTCCTGCGTCAATGGTGGATCCTCGATGGATGCCTCAGTTGGCGCACTAAATCGTCATAATCCTCGTCGGACTCTGCACCGAACACGAAATAACGTTAGGTTATGGCTATAACCCTCGGTTCTTTGATAACAGAGTGAGGTGTTTCACTATGGGATACGCTTGGGCGTGACCATCTATGGAAGCTCCAATGACATTACGTCTGTCAAAGACAGACAGTCGACGCAGTCGGGCTCCGCCCGCTTGGGGTGTCTACCCCCGTCGACACGCTGAGTCCAGCATTCTTAACGGTTTCTTCCCCACCTAACAACTAGTGCAAGGAGGGAAAAATAGGTGAAACACCTCACTCTGTTATCAAAGAACCGAGGGTTATAGCCATAACCTAACGTTCTTTTTCTAACTTCGCTCGGTGTTTCACTATGGGAGATATAGCCCACTCCCGGAATGCACGCTATGTAAAGCCCTTATTACAGTAGCATCGGTCAGAATGTATAGATCGCTGCTGGGGAGTCAGAACCTAGTACAGCGTGAGATAAGTGTCGGCCAGATACCTCTAGCTCATGAAAGCGGGCGAACGTGTACCCTGGGGCCCTGTTCGCTACATTGCACAGGCCTACCATTGGCAACCCCGTGGACAGTGCCCTGGAATTGGCCATTCCTGTTAATGCATAAGCTCTTAGGTCCCTAAGGGGCCGGCGAGACATTATTCTGATAGGCAACCGCTGTAGCTTTCACAATCCAATGAGACAACCCCTGACGTGGCAGTGGTAGTCCTTTATGGTGTGTGGCCGCCACAAAAAGTTGAACTCTGCTAAATTCTGTATAGTCACAGAGCTTTAACAGGACACACATAGTTGAGCTCCTGACCCTCCTCTGAGTGAGGGGGCAGGGTGCGGGGCATCCAGGTCCTTTCTCCGACATCTAAAGAAAGTCCTGCTCTGGGCACAAATCTGTAATGGGGAGAAGACGCACCTTCTTCAAATCAGAGTCAGATTGTAAACCAAGAGGGCCTCACAAGGAAGGCGTTTAGTTCACTCACTCATTTCATGGTGGTTAATGCTGTATTAGAACAGTCTTGACAAGCTAAACTTCAAACCAGTGATTTGGAGGGGTGAGCGTGTAGCTCAACTTAACCAGAACTAAGTCTCCAAGGAGTACTACCCTGCTGGCTTGTACTCAAAACTTAAGTGGCTGGCTGAAAATGCAGCAAGGTAAACTTTCCTATTGGGAAAGACTTTAACCCTGTGTATAAGATCCCGTAGGAAGCTAAGAAGCTGAACAACAGGGCGTTAGGGAGAAGTGTCTCCGTGTGCCCCATACCTTGAACACACGCCATTTATGACCAAGTATGAAGTGTGTATGCTGCTGTCGCCCCTAGTACAGTCTCGGTGACTGCTGGGAGAGGGCGACTGCGTCTGAATTCTACCTCTCACAGAATGAGCCTACCGGACCAGCCTGTCTAGGTGTGAATTATAAATATCGCTTCTTGTCTGAGAGGATCTCTCAGTAGAGGTGGGGCCCCTGAGGGCCCTCCGAACAACCTTACACAATCGTGACCCCATAGGGTGACATAATTGGGCCAACAAAATCAGTAGCAGGCTCTGTTGCCTGACTCTGACCAGTGTGGGGGTTATTATGCTTATTGGTGTGAATGCATAGAGCAGGGTGTTTTGCCCATAGCAATCTAGTGCATCTTTTATGCCCAGGAGGAATAGAGGGCACTGTGTGTTTCCTTACAAGGTGTAGAGATAGCAAAAACCTGCACCAACCCCTGCTCCACACAAGCCGATGTTTGAGAGTAGAGAGGATGTTCCCCTTGGCCCTGTTCTGCAGACTTAACAGAAACTGTGACCCAGCAATAGTTTCCTCAACCACCTACATCGTTTTGGAAATGTTTCAGGGCCCAGAACACTTAATGTATATGGTCGCCCTGGACGTGCGATGGTGAAACCACTGCATGAACAACGTGGCCAGTAAGCTTTACTGTAAAAGCCCTTCATCATAGAGAGACACCTCTCGCTACCGTAATAGCGGATGCCGTTACACCAACTGTAGTCTAGACCTTGTCTGACTACTACTAACGGTGACTTGTTGAACCCAAATTCACTCGATGCTTTAGCGCCGTCCTGGAATCTAATGCTGACTCCTTCGAGAGGGAGCAATAGGGGAAATTGTCTTAATTACAGTATTCTGATCCCAAGCCTGTCAGAGGGCTAACGCCGTCCTCAATCGCCGGTTGAGGCAGCGAGATGCTGTATGTTTTGCCGTGGCGGCGAAACTCATAATACACATTCTGATTTCAGACAGGCTACAGCCTTGTGATAAGATCATCTGCTGTAACTCTTGTGACAACCCCAAAATCGAGACGATGATATGATTGACAAAGCACCTTGTTGTCAGATGTATGCGATTGTGGCATACCTGTTTTTATAAGACGGTCTGTAAAATGCGCTTTCCAGCTGAGATCGCGCAGTATGTTGAACAGAGCCCATTGACGGCTCCTTAGAGTAGAAAAGAAGGGATCTCTTCGTTCGTAACTCGAGAACTCAGTCTACTGACCTTAAATTAGTGTTCCACTGAACCTAGGTGGTTTTGTGATCAACAGAAGTTCTTTATCCACTTACAGTGGAATAAAGTAGTGTTGCGTTTGTGTACTGTACGTCATGGATGAGCATGACCCGTCGCTCTTATATGACGTTAGTCACGTTACCCACGCAGCCGTGACGTGACGCACACTAGTAGCGTCACCGGAGAGATCTCTGCTATGTCTCCGCTGCCAATAAAGGGGAAATGGTGCGCCCTGGTGGTGTTATGACAGTGGTGCACCCCTTTTTTTTAATTTTATTTATGTACCGTATTTATTTTTGAGAGAGATTTCTGGTGTCAGTACATTGTACTTGTACACCTCGTGTGTGACTTCTCAATAACAACTCCGTCCTTGGCCCAAGGCATGGATGGGGATGGCATTCTTTATTTAGTTTAAAGCACACTGGTCTGTTGAGGCTACCCCTAGGCTGCAAGGGGAGCCACTTTTGTGTTACCAAATCTGCCCCTCGCCTGGGTGCGAGGGATATTTGTTCCCTTAACACTGCTGAGACTACTGTGATAGTATCCCCTGTGTGCATAATGTTAACAATTTCACCCTTGGCCCCTGCCTGGATGCAAATGATAATTGTTTACTGAGCAGTTTAGTCTGGTGAGACAGAGGCTACTGCTTTGCATTACTTGTGTAAGTTATGTAGTAACAATTTCGCCCTTGGCTCTTGCCCAGATGCGAATGACCCTTGTTTACTGAACACTTTAGTCTGGTGAGATGCAAAGTGTGCATGTTTATAACATGTTAACATTGTTATGTGTTAAGACAATTCGCACTAGGCCCCTACCTAGATGCGAATGACCTTTGTTTACTTAACACTTTAGTCTGGTGAGACACAATGTGTGTATATTGTGTTAATAAAATTCGCCCTTGGCCCTGCCTGGGTGCGAATGACCTTAGTCTACTTAACACCTTAGTGAGATGAGACCGCTCTCATGCATTATGTGCATCTTATGTGTTGACCAAATCGTTCCTGGCCCTTGCTAGGAAGATAAAGATCTTTGTATACTGAACACCTTGGTATACTGAACAGTTTGGTGAAATTACCCTCTGTGTAGCATTGGCGTTTATTTTGTATCAACAGATTCGCCTTTGGCCCACGGCCTAGGTGCGAATAATGTATATTTACTGGACACTGAGATTGGGTGTGATTTGTGCTTGGTGACACTTTGTCTGCAGTTTCAGATTTTGAACACCTGTAAGACATAACCTTTTCTCCATCTTCCTCTCCGCTGTGGGCGAGGACGTGGGAACAAGTGAGTCTGGGCTGTCAGGTCCGCCACTGGGTCCTGTAGGCCGTTTGGACAGTTTGGGCCTCTGTTCTGGGTTGAAGCACCTTGAGCTTCTGACCGTTCTAGCCCTTAGGGTGCAGGCTATGGCCTCTCTCTCCATAGGATGACTACCTTGGCAGTGTTGACCTGTCTGGGAGGTTGGGGCCTGGGGGCGGCTTGTGTGTCAGGCTCGCCCAGAGAGCATCATCCTTCTGCCTGCCGAGACCTTGTCTCCCTCATCTTCACCAGCACAGCGCCGGGCCCTTGGTGCATCGTGTAGATGATGCCTGAGTGTCTGTTTTGCCGTGTCCATCTGGACCTGGTGACCGCATCAGAGAGCAATCGGAGAGAGAGGAGAGCGATGTTGGACATAGTCGACACAGCCCGTCGGTTAGGGCACATTTGGAATACTTGTGAGGCTTCCAGTGACAGGGGGCCATCTCTCAGACAGGCCAGGACTGCTGGGAGGGGTGGCCAGGTTGGACTTGAGGAGGGAGGGGGATTGGGGGGCAGTGTTGCTGGTCCCTTTCCTTGTCTCCTGCATCCTGAGCAGAGGGCCGCCGAGTCAGCATGGTCACTGGGGGGCCTTGATTACTGCAGGATAGGTCGCCCACCCTGTTGGGGTCGAGGGGGCAGCGACGTGATGTCCCTGATATTGTGCTTTATGCTTGGGTATCCTCCTGCTCCCTGTGAGAGGGGGTAGCCTAAGCTGGGGTCGTCCTCGGGTGGCATGGTATCCACAGAGTCTGACTTGTGCATGGGGGCTGTTAGTGACGATCACCACATTCAGCCTCCGCTCCCGAATTCCCTCTGGTATTGTCCACGCAGTGGTGCAGGTACGGCGGCCTGCAACCATTGCATGTGCATGGTAGGGTTCCATGCAGACCTGGGATTCTCCGCCCGCCATGGTGGGCTGCGTGACGCCGGCACGGGAGGCAACGGGCTCTTCACTCTTTGTTTTCACTCTTCCCTATGGCGGGGGAACTGCCTGAAGCATCTTTCAGAATAAAAGAGAGAGGAGAGTAGTGTTACTCGAAGAACTCGTCATAACAAATGATTACTTCAGTTAACACCAGTGTTAGCAGATTAGCCGCACGTGCGGGGTAGCTACAGATCGAAACTAGCAACTTGTTTCCCGCCGAGTGGGTTTACATGCGGTGGGTTACCAACAGAAAACAGATTAAAATAGTCAAACAGAGTAGCGAGTGAGGCGTTCTCGCTCCCTGTTGTAAGGTGTAGCTTACCATTAATAAGTTATCACCGGCACCCGAGTGCTGGGTGGAGGTAGAGGTAGCTAAATCAGGCTAAGCTGAAGTTAGGTAGCTAGGTGGGTTAGGTAGCCCGCCATGCTAAACTTGTAGCTACAGATCGAAGCTAGCAACTTGTTTCCCGCCGAGTGGGTTTACATGCGGTGGGTTACAAACAGAAAACAGATGAAAATAGTCAAACAGAGTAGCGAGTAAGGCGTTCTCGCTCCCTGTTGTACGGTGTAGCTTACCATTAATAAGTTATCACCGGCACCCGAGTGCTCGGTGGAGGTAGAGGTAGCTAAATCAGGCTAAGCTAAAGTTGGGTAGCTAGGTGGGTTAGGTAGCCCGCCATGCTAAACTTGAAGTTCGCCACGACGCGGACACTTCACTTGAGTTGGAAAGTAAGCTGACTTAACTGCAAACCTTCAATGCACTTCTTGACGAAGGCAAACAATATAGCACTTACCGGCCGCGGTCGCGTTCGGCGACGGGGTCCTGGACGGTCCGTCTGTGAACGGTTAAGCGAGCACAGCCTTGGCAGGTGCGAGGAGCTTGTAGTAGATCTTCACGGGAAGAAAGCGAGAATGCTGGACTCAGCGTGTCGACGGGGGTAGACACCCCAAGCGGGCGGAGCCCGACTGCGTCGACTGTCTGTCTTTGACAGACGTAATGTCATTGGAGCTTCCATAGATGGTCACGCCCAAGCGTATCCCATAGTGAAACACCGAGCGAAGTTAGAAAAAGAACCTTCAGATTCTGGAGGGAAGTCTCTGAGTAGGACCAGGGGGGGCGTGAAGCCGGCCCTGGGTGCCATATGCTCAGGGGAGTAAGTATCCTCGGGGGCTAGCTGAGTTAGCAGCTCCATGGGCTCCTCCACGTTCTCTCCCTCAGTTACCTTCGTGGGTGCTGGGTTCAGTTCCGTGTCATCCATGGCTAAACGAGTCCAGTGATCAAGATGTTGAAGTCAAACGAAACTGTTGGCACTCAAAGCAAGTGAACTCACACCGGCTTTTGCGAGTTACAAGCCACACGGTTGGAAGCTAATTATGAAAAATGCTAAGTACAGTAGTTGTTGGACATCAAAATTCGCGACGCAATTAAGAAGACGGAAGAATGGGCGTCAGGGGTATTATAGTAACGCCAGAGGGCGGGTCTAGACTGACGCTTCCATCTGCCATTCAGCGTGATTGTAGTATTGAGCTTCGATTGGATCATCTGGTGATCGATCAAGTCTCATGAGTAATAGGTCTGGTCTCTTCCCAGGGAACTGAGGTTACAGTCGTAACCCAGACGTTTAACGTGCTGGATGTAACCACACCATCCGTTTCACAGGCCATACTCGGTGCCAGCTCCATCGGCACATGAAATGTATTCACAAGCACTTGTTCTCTTCCCTTATTGGCCATACACTGTATCTCCATATTCTGGATTCTTAGCCCATTATTAACCCAGCACTCATATATGACCGCAGGTGCCTTCATATGCTGTGTTGTCACACTTACTAATGGTACCTTCTGCTTCGGCACAGATTGTGTGTGATTGGACACGGTCCCATGAGTAATAGGTCGCCGTTCCTGCGATAGGGAACGTCTGGGTTACGGCTGTAACCTCGGTTGCCTGAGAAGGGACCAGACCTATTACTGGTCTGCACTCTGTGTCTCCGCTGAAGGGCTCAGCGATAAAGAAGACAGAGGAATGGGCGTCAGGGGTATTATAGTAACACCAGAGGGCGGGTCTAGACTGACGCTTCCATCTGCCATTCGGCGTGATTGTATAGTACTGAGCTTCGTTTGGATCTGGCGATCGATCAAGTACCATGAGTAATAGGTCTGGTCCCTTCCCAGATAGCAAAAGAGCGTTGAAAAGACGGGGAATCATCGTTATGTTAGCCGACCATATGCCGTTGAATAATCATTGATCAGCGGTGTTGTTTCAACAGCATTTTGCTCATATGGTTTTGCGTTTAAACAACGTTGAAAATTGGCGGTGTGGCGGCAGAGAATCACCCCCTTTTCATCCTTTATTCAACCACGGCTTTCGGTCGATTTATAGTTTCATTTTGGGCAATCATACACCCAGCATTACTTCCTGTTTTATCTACAACAGGAAGGCTATAAATTATGCAAAAGATGCTAAATTAAACAACCAAAGACACGTTTCCAGGTCTTAGCTACAACCACAATTCACAACAACATTGGGGCTCTTGCCTGTCTCGGACAAACGACATTTCGACAATCAAAGTAAACATTTATTTATGTTAATGCATGTAGCTTTGTGGTCTTCTCCAGGAAGAAGGGCTCCAAAGTATGCAGCGATGTTGACTGGAAAAGAAATAAGACACTCTGGTAGAAATTCATCTTACTAGCCAAACACATGGTGGGAGAAGTAAGTTGGTCTTCTTTACCAGGCAAACTGACATTTCACCAGCAGTTGGCCAGTTGACTTTTCCTGGTGAACCAGAAGCTATGTGTTGACGCCCAGGGGGCTGGGCTACACAAACCTTCTGGTACACCTGTGATTCGCTCTCCTCCTCCGTTTACGAAATAAACGGGGCAGCACGACGAATCAGGATCGTAGGGAGGGATTTCAGTGGGCATGACGTTAATCGAACGCAACTCCCTCCCCCAGGGTAGTTCGGCTGTGCCCGCCCCCTCCCTGAATCACAACAGTAATGGCGGCGTGCAAGGAGTTATCATGCGTCGGGATGGAAGCAGTAATTTCAGCGGTGTTATCCAAAATACCTCAAGTTGATTTTCTAAAGGATGTTGTTCTGTTTTGGTTCCCAACCTGGCAGCGCTTACGTGACGACACGTCCTACGTCACAAAGCTTCAACGTGAGTGGTCGAAGTGTCATGTCATTCATATGAGGTTGCTCCAACCGCGTGCAAGCATCTTTTGACTAAACCCCGCCTGCGGAGAGGCGTGAAAGGGCAGTGTGCCAGTAGCCTGTTACTTACAGGCTACTGGTTCACCAGGAAACAGTTGACTGGTGTTAATTTAGAGCTCTGATGAATGCTATGCACCATTATCTCATGCTCCAAATGTCTGAGGGGAGCCATATAGGAGGATAACTTTGCGAGTGACAGCATTTATGCAAAGGTTCTTGGTGGCTATCTGCACTTAACAGCTCCACAGCCCTTTCCTATTAAAAAAAATCTGTGGCAGCTGCTTTCTTAACAGGATAAATACTCCGGTTTAATTACACGTTAAGCCTGCTACACTGATCACAATTTAGGAAAAAGTATTTTACCTGTTTTGCTGTCTTAACTTTAGCTAATGTTGCTAGCTCCGTGAGATAAACAAACTCAGGTCAGGTAGAGTGACGCCAATGTCCTGACTGGAAATGAATTCCGGTACTCGTTAACGAGTAATATATCGCAAAACAAGCCGTCAAGCCCTTGAACCATTAAAGCAGCTTAAATATTACTTTTACCAACCGATTTTGTAAAACAGAGCTCATCAAGCCCCGACCCTGGCAGTTGAGAATTAAATTCCGTTCCCTTGACAAACCCAAATAGTTTACTTTGAGCTCGTGCTACTTCTGCAAGCTGGCTGGCAAGCCTCATGCTGTCACATCCAAACTTACAGTATTTCTTACCTTGATTCCCGAAGAATTGATCTTTCGCCAGTGTTGTGGTGGTACCTGTGTAGGAATAATGAAACAGCTGGTTGCATGTTCAGGGAAATGTTGTCGATGCAAAGCAATAATAATGCCTATTTGTGGCATTATGCAGATCGGGTTTTTTTTTCTTTCCTGTGCTTTCCAAAAATAAAAGTAGGTATTAACATCTTATAGATGCAAGGGGAAGCAATAAATTAACTTTTAAAAACAAGATGGCAAGCCTCATTGTAATAATGTTGAAAGTTTGTAGGCAAAACTGGCGATGATTCAACGCTGTATATTCGGCAGATCAACCTTAACCCATGGTGATTAAACAGTGTTTATTCGACCTTCCACAGCGTGAAGAATTCAACGTCTCACGGCGCCTTTTCGGCGTTGTTTATTTGACTAACGACGGAAAATGACCATTCTGACCAATATTCAGCGCCTTTTCAATGTCCCTCTGCTATCTGGGTTCTCAGGGAACCGAGGTTACAGTCGTAACCCAGACGTTTTCAGCCTGGTGTTGCTCTTAAAGTCTTCCGTACGGAAACCAACTCGCGCCTAGGCTACTGCATGCTTGCATGACTTGTTAGCTGGCTGTCAGTCGTTCAGTTCCTGCCAGAGTGTGTGATCGTGGCGATGCAGGAGTGGAGGGAACGAGTGTTGTATGTAAATGAGGGTTTCAGAATCTGAGTGATCCGTCAGAGAATTTCATGTGATAAGACATTGCGAATCCCACCCGTTGATTTTATACTTGCGTGGTATTAAGGTTGTGAGCTGGCTGGGACGATAATCTTTCGAACTGAAAGTCATCATTGCCTCATCTGTTTCCTCCACAGAAGGTGAGTAGCCAAGGATTGAGTTTGTGGTAACCGACTGCTGGATTGCCACCGTACGATACACGATCTTGTTTACAAACTATTTTTTACATTCTGATGACATTGACGGACGGGGTTGCGTGACGCGTGCGAGAAACCTAATGAAAGTAATCCCTGTTTCAGGTTGCACGATCTAACATGAATTTGAGTGGCGTTGTCGGTCAATGCAGTCTTCAGCCAACATGTTTGATGAACATCGTTCAATATTGCGCGCCTGATGAATTTGTTGTAGCCTACGAAGTGACTCTAGGTTCTGTCTGGCCATATGAGCTGTCTGATCAACTACTAAATTTATGTTGCACACCCCATTAATGTAGCTGGACTTAAGTTAATGAGTATGCACATTGCACAACGTTGTGATGTCACGCTGGTTTGTAAAGTGAAAGATTGGTTATGAGGAAGATGTGGAGGTGAAAGACGGGTCGTTTGCCAGATAACCAGATGCCATTCAAGCTGTAGATTTGGAGAATGATCGCTGATATTTGCTCTCTGGGTCACCAATCCGCTTCAGACTTTTCTACCGTTTTACAAAACGGTTTTAACGCCTTGCTTGATGCTCATTAAATCGTCCTGCACAACCCTCATTGCAAAATGAATGATAACGACAATTTAAGCAATGCTCGAGGCGGAAATAAGCCATTTTAAACATGGACTGGTGGTCGTAGTTTCTCATTTTCGCCCGGGATGAATCAAGTCGGATCATGGCACTTTTAATTATGTCTATGGTTAATTGAGAATCCCTGCTGCAGAATGCTAATGAACGCGGATAAATCAGGATTACAGCCTTGATGTCGCATGTTATAGGTCCAGCCAAGTAGAACCCCCTTTAAACGCTGTCCAGTACAAACGACGGATGCTGTGGGAGATGCTGCATTTTAAATGTCAAACTCATTATCAATATTTGGATGCCTGTGGTGGACTACGTGAATCCATCTCAAAGTAGTCTCACAGCAGCAGGTTCTCCAAACCGCGTCACCTGTTGGAGGCGAGCTGCCGTGGCCTCACGCGCGGGCCGCGGCTGCTGAGTGCACCCTGCTTTCATCTGTCAGCTGCTGTTGTCCTGCCCAGTGCTGGGAAGGTTAGTGCTGCTGAGAACTGCAATAGGTTACAGGTTGCCCCTTGAGATGGCAGCATCCAATTAGATGCAAGCTGTGCTACTCACAAATTTTGGAAACGCTTTTGAATATTTATCACTGTAAAAATGCCAAAATAAATGAG
>NC_085858.1:54502623-54520123 GCF_034702125.1 Engraulis encrasicolus | reverse complement strand
ACATATAGTACTTTCCTATTGTCTTTATATCATCACATGCACACCCATATACACTGGGTTTTTTGCCTATTTGTCTTGATTTTGGAGTTGATCACAATCGTTTTCTTCTACAGATGTTGCACACAGCAGAGGCCTTCCAGAAAGTTCTCCGGGAAGAAGAGAAGAGGAGAAGGAAGGAGGAGAAGAGGAAAGAGATTAGGAAAGGCCCTCGGATCTCTCGCTCCCGCACAGAACTCTAGCTTTTCACCTTTGTGTGTGTGAGTGTAATGCCATGTGTGAGAAAAAAATATAGAGAAATCGGAGAAAAGAGAGCGAAAGAGAAAGAGAGCGAAAGAGTAAAATGTTCTAGCAAAAGCAAAACGAATAGCTCCCTCCCATCCCATATGCGGTGCCAGGCCCCTGGGTGGATTGGAGAGAGCGTAGAAAAGAGAGCGCACGCGTTGAGAGTAGACAGAGAGACCGAAAAAGACAGAAACGAATCCTTTTGTTTCAGATGCAGGCAGGTGGAATGTTGCACCCCGGGGTTTTAAATCACCTCGATTCTCAAGGGTCTGTGTGTATTTGTGGGTTTTCATCGCAGACAAGCTTTTTTTGTATGATGTCCTTCTTAACCCACCTGTGTTTTAATTGCTGTTGCCTGCCAATGCCTTCTTCACACTGAAACACACTTGAGAATCGACGAGAGAGTGTCATGTTAAGTCAGTGTAATCAGCATTTGGGGATCTATACTTTGAACGATTCGGCATAGGAATTGAACTGTATGCAGAAACGTAGGAGCTTCTGAAATTGGAGTTTGGAGCTTTATAAATTGGCTTACATGGCCAGAGGGAATTTCATCAGATACAGCGATATTCGAGGAGAGGAGACACGTAATGATTACCTTCAGACAGATAGATAAATATGTGCTGACAGCTGTATGCCGTTTACAAGACACTGAAGAACATTTCATTACCTCATTTCTTTTCCATGATCAAATTGTCAAGATTTTTTTTACTGTAATGCAGGCTGTCTTTACTTGCTTTAATGTCATTTCTGAGGGGAAACATCTTGTTGAGTTTGAAATGTAAAGATGCTTCAGCTGCTCCCAGGAATATGTGCACTGTTTTATTTATTGCCTGGAGCGTGTATGTCATTGTTGATGGATGCCTTTTTTTTCTTAAACCATTGTTACTGGTAATATGATATGTGTTATCTTCCTGATGAAGCATCACAAATGAATTGTACTTGTAGAGTATGACTAGTTACAAGATGTAGAGGTACGGTTTGCTCTGAAAATTCAGGACCAGTTTGATATTTTGATATTTTTGTATGTTTTCTGCTGCCATTAGCAAAATAAAAGTAACTTTTTCAGCAAGGTTCAGAAAAAAATAAATCCAGAGACTAAATGTAATTTGGAAGCTGTGGCCAGGCCAGCCTCAAGAGTTCCTATTTTTAAACCCCCATAAATTTGAATCATTCAAATCAGGAGTTTTGTAAATGAATCTGTGAAACAGTCCAGGAATCAAGTATTCATGTTGATTACCTGCCAATAATAGGTTCAGAGTTACATGCGTAGTTACGGTTTGCAATAGCCAGATGAACAATTATTTATGTATTCGTGACTGCAAATATGTTTGGTATATTCCACAATCAGGGTCTACTTCTCTCCCTAACGTGGGCTTTTTTTGTTTTTTGACTTTTTTTTTTTTTTTCAACTTGACAGTCTCATTTAACACCAGTTGTGAATGCACTCATTTTCTATCTGGACCACATTGCCGCGGAGTTATTCTGTGAAGGTTGCACACAAGGGCAGTGTGTGTGTGTGTGTGCACACATTTCTTCATGAGCACCTGGGCTCAGTAAAGTAACTGCAGTGGGTTCCTGCTGCAACTAGGCTCCTCAGATCAAAAATAGCTTGGGTTCCGGTGAAGCGGAAAATATAGAAATGGGTCAGCAATTCCAAAAAGTGTATGACACCGATTCATTCTTGTGAAATTGTCTTAAGTCTTTTGTCACCACCTTACCTCTCATGCTTAGTCTTCACTGCCATTGTAACCCACAAGGTGGCAACCTTAAACACAGCTTCTGTGAATTCCTACAAGAAATGACAATGTGTTGCTCCACAAAAAAGCTACAAAATGATTACAATACAAAACCTGCTGGACCCCCCTATAAATTACAATATGATTTATTCAAAAATCATTACAAGACAATGAACTTGTTTACATCATTTCACACAATGAGGTTTATTGTAATGTGAACCTTTTTAGCTTTTCAATTTAGTTAATTCCTTAGCACAATATAATGGATGCTGGATTTTCATAGTTGTATTCAAAGATGGTACTTTTTCCCCTTAAATGCTGCTGTGTTTTGTTTGTTTTTGTTTGGCCAACATGCAAATGATATAATTGCTACTGTGACCCCCTTTCATCCCATTTTCAGGGCCGGGTTAGATTTTTATTGCACAAACATTGCAAATAAGTCAATAAATTGAGGCCAAAACAAAGGTTTATTCAAAGTTTTGTAAATCAGACTGTTATTTAAAGAAGAGATTAATACATGTATTCAAAACTGCTATAAAAGAATTTTCAGAATGTTATTCACTGAATAAACAGTGAGCTCTTTTTGGTCATCATGAATCGCAGTTTGTGTAAAGGTCTTTGTTGTGAATAATCTTCCATATGATTTTCCCAAATAGGTATGAACATGTGCATGAATCATGTGGGAAATAGCCTACAGCCAGAGATTTTAGGAGTATTATGCAGTCTCTGCTACAGCTAAAATCTCCAGAAAACCAAGATACAGAGAATAAGAGGCATCTATTTAGACTGGCAAGTAAGCTAGATTTCTACTGACTCTATAACCAGGAGATAACCTATATCACTGAAGTGTGATGTCAAAAAGCATGCTCATTTACACTGCTCTTTGTGGAAAGTAGGGCCAAAATATGTGAGTTTCATTGTAAAATGGTGTATCCACTATTTTTGCATTTTATTATTGGAAATGGCTGTTAGGTCTTATCATCTATGTGTGAATTCAAATGTCGTTCACATATTTTGAGAACATTCTTTTAAAATGCATTTCGCAATGCAATGGAATGCCCAATACAAAATGTCACTTTCCCAAAATGTTATGTTGGTATGTTGATGTTAACAGGAGGGGGCGCTGGAGAGTTGCTCTCTGGCGGGCATCCTCTGTTTTTCCCCCTCAAAACACTAGTGTTTACAGTGAACTTGGGACATTAGCCTCCTACGGCTAGCATTCGAACCCAAACAAGAGAATTTCGCTGTTATTCGACGCCAGCTGCCCTTCTGGACAAACATGTCCAAGGCAAAGGAAGCAGGTAAAGAAACCTTTACAGCTATTCCACGTTTTACATCTGTTTCTGGGCACGAACGCTATCTCAAAATGAAAGTAGAGCTAGCTTGTGCAGCAGTCTATTGTATCAAAGATGGCTAGTCAGCAGTTATTGTTAAGCTAAAGTCTAAACTAGACGTAATCATCTAACCTTTGTTTGTAGACCTGTCAGCATTGTATCGTTTATAAATTATCATATTGCCTTCTATGTGGGCTGTTATGCAACTAGTTACAGTTCACTTCACGAATCCTACTGAAAACACATTGAGGTATATTATGTAAACTTCTGCAAGTAGGCACACTCACATTAATAGGCTACTTAGTCTGCTCTGATGATTGATTGGATTAACATTTAGTAATAAAGATCAACTTGTCTTGAGTAATCTTTTTGCTTTAGAATCAATGGCGCTGCGCAGTACCTTAACTGTCAAAATTACATTCAGGATAATATGTAACGACCTGTAAGAGATAAAGTGAGCATTTTACTGTGTTTGTTAACTTTACACTCTGTTACACACTGTTATGCTCAACAGAAAGGAAATCTGAAGATGGAAAAGGAGATGACAAGACCAAGAGTGAGAAAGAGGACGAACTGGGACCTGACCTGCCAGAGTTGAGACTGGTCCTAATTGGAAAGACTGGCGCTGGAAAGAGTGCCTCGGGCAATACTATTCTTGGCAATAGGATCTTCACATCAGAGCTTAGCGCCAGCTCCGTTACCTTGGTCTGCGAGCAAGGATGTGTGGAGATGACGGAAGGGGCAGATAAGGGAGAAGAAGATGAAAATACACAAGCCAAAAAACAGAGGCTGGTGGTAGTCGATATGCCTGGCTTTGGTGACACGCGTCTGGACGCAGGCCAGGTCCACGCTGAAATAGCCAAGTGCGTAACACTATCGGCCCCGGGGCCCCATGCCTTCCTGTTGGTGATCCCCTTGGGCCGCTACACGGAGGACGAGGGCAAAGCGGCCAGGGAGATGGCCCAGGTGTTTGGGGAGGGCGCCCTGCGGCACCACACGCTGATCCTCTTCACTCGCGGGGACGACCTGGAAGGGAGAGCCCTGAAGGAGTACCTGGAAGGCACCGTTTCGGCCGAGCTGAGGGCCCTGTTGGAGATGTGTGGCGGCAGACACCACGTGCTCAACAACCGCGACCCAAACAACCGAGAGCAGGTCCGCGTGCTCCTTGAGAAGGTCCAGAAGATGGTGGAAGCCAACGGGGGAGGCTGCTACACCAGCGCCATGTTCCAGGAGGCCGAGGCGGCCATCCTTGAGGAGCAGGAGAGGCTGATGAGGGAGAGGGGGCAGGGAGAAGGAGAGGAGGAGGAGGAGGCCGCCGCTGAAGACACCAAGGAGCCTCCCCAGCAGGAGATGGTCGTGAAGAGGAGGCGACGGGACCTGGAGGAGGGAGAGCAGCCAGCAGCACAGTGGGGCACAGCCCCACAGTCTGGCAGATCCCAGAAGAGTGACCTGGAGGATGTGACACTAGGGGAGGAGGAGGCGCATAGATGGAGACAAGAGAGATGGGTGGAGGAGAGGAACATGGATATGTGGTCCCTGTTGCAGGACAGGACCCAGAGATGGAGGGCCAGGCGGAGAGCCAGGGGCCAGAGCCATCGCCAGTCCTTCAGGTCAGCGCTGGCGCGGGTACGACGGGAGGCCGCGCTCTCCAGGAAGGTTCTGGACAAGGTGAAGGTCCTGGTGGCGGCGGGAGCCACAGGCATGGCCGTGGGGGTAGTGTTCGGAGCCGCCGCACCCTTCGCCGTGGCCGCTGGCGCCTCCGTGATGGGCAACACGGTTGGGCTGGCAGCAGGACAGCTGGCCGGCATGTCGGCGGCCGGAGGAGCTTCAATGGGCAAGGCTGTTGGGGCGATAGTGGCTGCAGCCACGGGCAACACAGCAGTGGCTCTGGGCGCCGCCACCGGAGGCGTGTTGGGAGGCTCGGTGGGAGCCATAGCCGGGGCTGAAGCAGAGAGCCCTGGAGAGGCTGCCCTGGAGGCCCTGGGGCAGGTGAGCGTGATCGGGGCAGGTGTGATGGGGGTGGCGGCCGGGGTCGGGGGTGCCATGGGGGCAGGGGCTGCCCTGAGCGCCGGCCTTGGCGCCAGTGCAGTCGCAGGTGCCGAGATGTCCACAGGGGCGGCTGCAGCAACAGCGGCGGTGGCCAACACCTCAGCGGTGGCGGGTCCACAGGCAGTAGCCTGTGCAGGAGGTGCATCTGGGGCTCTGCAAGCTGTTGGCGCTCCGGCTGCAGTGGCAGCACCAGCTCCATCGGGGGCTGTGTGTGCGTCTGAGGTGTTTGCTAACATGGGGGCCACCGCACGCATCATGACGGCCGTGGCAGAGATCGGGAAGGCAGCAGCTGGCATCGCCCTAGCGGGAGGCCTGGTGGTGAAGGTGGTGAAGGAGAAGGTGCGCTGTGGCACGGGCACCGCAGAGGCCAACTACACCGAGAAGAAGTCCTATGAGATTTACTGGAATAAATAAATAAATACCTTTAACTGACAATGCAGTGATGAACAAAGAAGCTGACGAAAATGTTTTAGCACTTAACAAAAAAGCATGGCGTTTACACTCTTAAGCTTATAGATCTTTGAAAATAAGTTTTGTTGTTTCACTTTACTGCAGTATTTTCACCATGAAGCTAACAGTATTTCTCAGATAAAAATACTCAACATTTATTTACATTTTTTCCAGTATTAATGGAAAGGACTGGCAATAAGGTTAAGTGGATATGGATGGATGGATATGACCAGCCTCCACATTTTAAACCTGACAGATAGTAGCCTACACTTTTCTACCTTATTTGAGTGTACTACTCAAAGACTAAGGTTTCACAGATGAAAAAGTCCTGAAAAGTCAAACCACTCAATGACCTGACATGTTATTTTCATTTGCGGCCAAAACAGCTGCAATTACCTGACGTCTCTTTTCCATATGTGGTTTAAGAGACATTTTGTTCGTTTGTTTTTTCGAATTCCCTTTTCAGAATTGGAACTATTTTTGATACCACAGAAAGATTTCTGAAGGCAAATTATTCTTTTAAAAAGATCATTGAGTGAAGTGTGTAGAGTGAAGTGTACCCTATTTAATGGGTATTTTGCCACATTTTGGAAATGAATTGCTTTTTGATGCTGAGACCTATGAGACAATCATGACGGTTAAAGTGTACAACAGATGTGTGCCTTGTGACGTGTGCTGTTTATTTCCTCCTATCTCAACTAGAACTACTCAAGAATTTAATTTGCACAATAAAGTTTAACAGTATTTTCAAAACTAAACATTGCTATTTTGTACTTAGTTTTTATATGTAAAATTGCATTTTGCAAAAGTGCCTGTGCAACCTAACTGCTTGTGTGTGTGTGTGTGTTTACTGTTAAGTTATGTCAGGCGGCGTGGTATAATTATTGTTATTAGTAGTAGTAGTAATATTAGTAGGAGCAACAGTAGTAGTAGAGGGTAGGTCATTTAATTCACTCACTTATGTGTGTCTGTCATTCATGTTTCATCATCATCATCATCATCATACCCACTCTTCATCAAGGGGAACTTTTTGCAGCAATGACCTCACCTGATCCCAAGAATCATTAGAAAAAAGAAACTTAAAACATAGCTCTCTATGCACATAGTGCAAAAATAATTGCATCATAATATGCAGCAAGAGTATAATGATTCATAATTGTTATTTTATTGTTATTTACTTTGAAATATGATGAGGACAGAAACCAAGGACAGCAGTTGAGACTGAGAGGTCGCCCAGTAGCCTGCACAGTTAGACAGATGCACTGACAAGCTGGCACTTGTCTTGACTCAAATGGACCAGCAGGGGACATTATATAACCTCTGCAAAAGTAGGTGACTGACGACACTGAAGTGACATCTTTCGCGAGTTCGCAAGGGCACTCGACACGGCCCGTGTTGCTCATATAAAAGTGAAATAGGTTTTTTTTTAAGGTATTCCATGGAAAAGCCACTTAAATGAATAAACAAGTCTATGAAAATAATGGGCGTACTCTATTCAAATTAAAGAGCAGCTTCTGATCAATGACGTACTATCGGACCACGGCAAACGGGGCTATTTGATTGGTCAGCGGTGCCTGGTCTTATGACAACAACAGCCAGATTTCCTCCAATCAAATCCCGAATTCCTTGACAGACTCGTGTTTGTAAATGACGTCACCACCTCAACACAAGATGGCTACTCACAATTTGTAAATGGAACCATCAACGTAGGAATTAGCAACGGTGCGCTTGATGATCAATGTTTTCCTACTGATAGTGTCCAATAAACCCACTAGGGTGTAATATTTATTATTACCCTACCTGGGAGGATTGTAGAAATATCGTAATACCCGGTGAAAACCGGGAAGGCGTGAAAGTAAGAATGGACGGAGGAGAGTACATTTCTTCTATGGAAAACATGGATCCTACGTTAGCAGAACTTGGTGATGAATTCACACTGGGAGACATTGATGGTGAGACTTTTTAAAATATAATTTCTGATTTCAATCAAACTACACACTAATGGATAGTTGCCTAAATTGTATCTCCGGTGTTTTTGACATCGCGTGTATGCTACTGTGCTACATGTTGGGGGTCTGTCTCAGGTTTCTACGATATCAGTAGGATGCTTTGATAGCTGTCAAAACTCCGTGGCATCTATTTGCGCTTCATCAGAATAAAATGCTTGCAGTTTTTTTGTGTGTTTTTTTTACTTACCCTACATTTTGAGTTTATTCCCGCTGTACGTGTCTAAAATGGGAATTTCCTTTTACTTGTTTGATATTTCCTAAGTAGCCTACGACCTAGTTTGTTTCAGTTTGCTGTGTGGAGTGCAGCATCAAATATTTTGGTTCTGTAGGTATAAACTAATTTTGAAAGAACAAATGTGATGTTGTACATGCAGGTCTTGTCCTCAACCTCTTTCAGAAAGGATGCTTTGGCATCAAAACATCACTCTGAAGAACAGTGTATCATCCTTTGTATTAAAGAGGGAGAGGCCAGTCAATGTAGTTGTGTTCTTATGTTTCCTTGAGCGAGAAGTATTGTTTGTTTGTTTTTGCAGAAGTTACACTACAGGTTGCACACAGATAACTAGATAACTTTTATTTTCTTCTGAGCCTTCTAGATGACCCTTCTTGAGAGAAATAAATAAATGCTTAACCAATTGTTGCTCTGAGCTTGTAAATGGCCTTGTCTGCTGGACATTGTTTGTTAGTTTGGCCAGGACCTTTGGGTCGATAGTGAGTGAGTGTCGAGTCAACAGGAAAGAGTGCATCGCTGTCCTCCACTTGTCAAAACAACTCATGCTCCCGGCTGCTCGTGAAAAGATGGGGCTTTATGTGCAGAATTGTCTGCCAGGGTCACCGGATTTCAATTTGAACAGCATTGGACACTGAATGGCACATCCAGGGATTGGTGGTGATTCTCTGTCTCTGTACAATGTGGACAACCGGGGGTTGTGATGGAGACAGCCTGCCCAGCCTACTGACCGAGCGATGTTACGCAACCCCTTTGTGTCTGAAGCTTAGGTTGGTCCCATTCACAACAAATTCCAGCTCCAAACAGTGAACATATTCAGTTGGGAAGGGAAAATGGCTTGGAACAACTGGTTAACCCATAACCTATGACCAAAATGTTTTAAACAAGCCAGGCCATTCATTTCAAATGGAAAAAGCACATACACTGGCAGATTTATCGGTGCAGACTTAAGAGTAATGGATGAATGATGTTGAGTATGGCAATAATTCCCCAAGAAATGGTATTGAAATTGTACAGCACCATTTTGTTTTCACTATTTCTTATTTTGTTCTACATTCTTGGTTTGCACTAAGCTCCAAAAATGTACTTTTTTGCTCAGTAAATGGCAACGTTTCGATCCACTAGTGGGGTCCTCCTTTGTTCTCCACTCCCCCATGGCCTACAGAAGGTGCTGCAAGGCCCCTTGGTTATGTAACCCTCTTTCCCTGCACTGTGCACCGTCCCCTCAGGGGGCTTCATGCCTTTGTACTCATGCATGATGGGGCCCCTCAAGACTCTGACCCGGGGGCTGCACAGAGCATTCCCCTCACACCCCCACCCCACCCCACCCCAAAGAGGTCAGTAACTGTGGCCTCAATAAAGCACCAAGCGGGCTGTTTGCTACTGTGTCAGGGGTGTGTACACACACGTGCATGTGTGCAAGTTTGTACCTGTATGTAATTGTGAAATCCGGTGGCTGAGGCATCGTCCCACCTTGTCACCTAGCTACAGCAGACCTACTTACTGTACTTATAAAACCAGCATGTTCAAGAACATCTATCCCCTTTAGCCTAGAACTTTAGACCAAAGAGTTGACCTGCTCACAGAAGCGGGGAGAATGATGGTAATGGTCCCAGGCTATCTACAAACCCCCTCTATCCTCTTTTTTTTTGGCTCAAGGTTCAGTGCTTAAGTTCAAGGCTGTGCCCTTTGTGTGTGACTGCGTGCGTGTGCATGTGTGTGTGCGTGTCTGTGCGTTTGTGTGTTTCATGACAGCCAGAGGGAGAGTGCGAGAGGGCCAGTGTTGACACAGGGTTGTGATGCCCTCCTACCCAGATGGGCTCTAGCTCAGGATGCTTCTGTTCTGTGTATTGTGCTGCTCAGTGGGGAAGCTTGTTTTCACAGCTTTGACACAGTACACAGTACAAGATGGGGAGGGAAAATCCTCTTACTCCTCCTCAGATGGGGTACTATCGTAGTCATAGATGGCCACAAAAACATCTCATTTAGTGTATTATTACATTTGTGTATTACATTTAAGCTTAACAATGTGACTTTAATGCAGAACAACATTTAAGCTTAAGCTTAAGCTTACAATTGAAGAGAAACACAATCCGTGGAAGAAAAAGAGGAAAGGACCAAGAAGCAAACTTGAACTTCAAACGGGAAATTACAGAATAATGTTTATAATTTGTTAATGGGTTTATAATTTGTGGGTGTAGTGTGTGTAAATTCTGTTTAACCAGGAAGCACGCTGCTGGAGGTTGTTCCTCAGGAAGCAAGTGGCATCCTCTTAAAAGCTTCAAAGTTTCACACTTAAAGCATTCTCAGTGTTTGAGTAACAAATTATTTCTTCTAAGTCATGACAATTTTAGCAGTTGGGTTCAATTCAAAGTTGATTGCTTTAGAATGGGTATTTTAGCAATGTGTTTGCATTTTGACAGAGACATAAGCTTAGTTTTCATCGTTACTCTTATCAGACGTAGGGCAGAATAGTGAATTTCCATGTCCAGCTAGCTTGTGGTTTTCTTTTCTTTTTTTTTCTTGAAAAAATGCCTCATTCACTTGTGAAACATCTCTTTACTACAGCGTCATAACGCCCCTAAGGTGTGGCAGATTTTTTTTTGGAACCACTGTAGACAAATGACTCAGGTTACGCATGAGAAAATCCATCCTGTGTTGGTCTGCTCTATGTTGTAAATGGACAGTATGCAAGTTCACATACTTTGTATTGTTCCTCCCTCTATTAACAGAGATGAAAGTGATCTCTTTTAAAATGCCTCCACCCCCCGAAACAAAAGTGCAGTGGGTCACCTTACACACAGTGTCAAAGACGGTTATATTATGTTACCTCACAATTGTTTGTGGACATTTTTATATTGTCTTATTTCACCTCTACCTTATTAAAGTTCTTGTGGGTCTCTCTCTCTCTCTCTCTCTCTCTCTCTCTCTCTCTCTCTCTCTCTCTCTCTCTCTCTCTCGACCTACTGGTCTCCTAACTTCGCCTTACTGACTCAACCCTCTCCTACCAACCACCTGCTGAACATCACATTTATCAGACCATATTTACCTAATGCCATCTTTAATCTTCCTCTCCATCATCCCTCTGTGTGTAACCTTGAAGGCTTCACCACTCGGCAGTGCCCAGGGCCACAGTTGTAAAATATCTTTATCAGTGAGCCTGTCTCATGTCATGTATGTAATATCGCACCTCACGCTGGCTCAGGACGCCGCATGTCCCTGAACCCGCTGGCCTCGCTGCTCCTCTCCAAGGACACCCTGTTTGCAGAAGAGGAAGTGTGCGTGTGCTAATTGCATCTCGTTATCAGGCCCATGCAAGGCCCGCTTTCACAGTCCTCAGCTGAGCTGAGCGGAGCGCTAGTCGTAGAGTAGAGTAGAGTAGTAGAGTAGAGTAACTTTATTGATCCCCAGGGGGAAATTCAGGAGGAGGTAGTCACAGTTTGGCTGATGGCAGTTTCTTTGCAAATTGTGGGCTTACGAAGATGCCATGTTGCTCCCAGGCCATGGAACAAAAAAATTAAGGAAAAAAATGGCCCTTCATTTGAATGCAATTTCTCAGTGAATTATTTCCATTCCATCCCATCCCATCCCACTAACATCAGTCATCAATTGTTTTGAGTCTGCACCAATACATCTGTCAGTATGTTTTCCATTTGATCTAAACGGCATGGCTTGTTCAAAATAGGGATGCAAATTATCGATTAATTAATTAATCATTAGTTGATAGCCTTATCGATCGACTTACGATTAATTGATAAGCGGCGTTTTCCCCCCGAAATCTCAATGTTTCTCTGGAAAAAAAATACTAAATCATTTTTTTTTAATTCAAAATTGAGATAAAATTCAACATTTAAATTAATTCTATTTCAATTCTTTAATCCAAAGGTGATGTAAATATTCCCACTAGTCACACCCCTCTTCACACACACTCTTCACATGTCCATTTCACCTGGGTCTCTTGTCAGTTGAATTGTCGATTAATTGCGATTAATGTTTTTTAATCGATTAATGCATTGATCTATCAAAAGTCGATTAATCGGTTAATCGCTTGCATCCCTAGTTCAAAACATTTTGGTAGTAGGTGATGGGTTCACCAGTTGTTCTAAGTCATTTTGTTGAAGTGTGTATGTGGGTCAAAGACGAAACAGGGTTTTCAGGACTCCAAAAAATAAAATTGTTCCCTGACACCGTTCTTCAACTTTTTTGGGTACATTGGAGTGTAGAGTGATTAAGTTTATTATTTTCTGTTCAGAAAATAGTAAGGAACATGCATTTTACCCCATTTTCACCCATAAAATGTCATTCAGTGTAATACGGTGTTAAACTGTTGATAATGCAAAAAACATATAGATGACGTTAAAAAACTGAAATAAGCTACATACCATAGTAAAGGCCTATATTTAAGGTCTTCATCAAACCTAAAATTTCTAGTAAAAGGCATTTGCAAATAGTTTTTGCAGTGTTTGTTGTCTTTCACCGAGTGCATTTCACCCATTTGGCTTTAAGAAGTTTTTCCACTGAAGAGAAAATCAGTTTAAAATGCACAATTATTCATTTGTTGTATGCCCCCGCATTTGTTGTGCTAAACAAATAAGTTTCGTAAGAATTTGACTTTATTTTCACATAAAAATGTGCATTTCACTGAATGACCACAACTATTACACTGAATGATGCCTTGGCAAAAAAGCCTATATAAACAGCTACTTTTCATTGCTAGCATATTGTTACCATCATACTACAGTACTCAACGTCCTGAACGAGTGACAACAGAAATAGATGTTGTCAAATAATTGGTATTTTACTCAATATTGGGGCATTAAAATGTGTTTTGAAGAACTTCCAAGATCACAAGCTTAGAGGTAGGCACTACTTAGGCCAGGCCTTAAACAATAAAAAAGATTTTTTTTGTCTGTTAACCTGCATATTTCGGGGATTGTGACTTAGGGTGTTCTGATAATTCATGTACAACTTCCAAAATCCCAGAATCTACTCAGTAATATGGATGCTACATGGCAATAACAAGGTTATAATGGAAATAACAATAAAAGTCATAATTTCAAGTAGTATCATCATATTATTGTATCTTAGAGTAATATTGCAACTTATATTGCCGTTTTGATTCTTAATATACAACCATGAACTGATTACACTGAATGAAATGGCCCTTACACTGCATGTCACTGAATGACATCTCTTACACTGAAGGACGACCAAATACTTTTCACCTTATTTTTACCTTTTTACAAGCACACAGTTAGTCACCTACATGAGACGATGACTTTGACCCACAATGTTTACTATGTCTATTTAGAAAATATGCTTGTTTGGATGAATATCTGAGTATAAAAGTGTTTTTTGACATTTCACTGAATGACATCTGTTTTTGTGGACGGTGTTACCACAAGATAAAAATACAGAATTTTTGACTATTGAAGAACAAGATTCTCCCTTTGCTAATCACTTAAGGGTCCCTAGGGTTCCTTTTGATGATGTCACATATTGTGTGTGACTATCACTTTTTATTATGATTTAAAAGCACCATGTTGATCTTATTACACTGAATGATATCTAAGGAATTGAAAATCCGGACAAAAGTCCCCAGATGATTTGAATATCAAAACAAAATGGTAATGAAACGTGCTTTTGATACAATAACAAGAACACTTCTAGAATTATGCCCAGAGAGTGAAAAAAGAATTTGTTCGTCATTTTGCATAAATATTCAAGGATGTTTTGATGATTTTTAAGTTCGGACCATTACACTGAATGACGTTTTTGCACTTCATGAGATTATTTAACACATACATTCACACTTATTTTTCTTTAAATGTTACTGAAATGAGACACCAGACTATGCTGTTTATCAGCATAACATTCAAAATTCATTAATTTACTTTTTTGATAGTTAAATGAGTGCGGAACAAAAAAAATGCACGTCTCGTCTTTGACCCATGTGCTAACTGCATCTAGTCATCAAGCCCATGCAAGGCCTGGTTTCACAGAGCAGAGCAGAGCTGAGTTCAGTGGGGTTGTCGTCAGAGTTTGGCTGAAGGCAGTTTCTCTGTGAGCTGTGAGATGAGGATGAGAATCGGGGTGTGTCTGCATTTTTGGTGTTCGTCGGTTATGCGGCTGTGCTGTCATGTCACACCATCCCTAGCCTGTGCTGTACACGTGAGCGAGAGAGAGAGAGAGAGAGAGAGAGAGAGAGAGAGAGAGAGAGAGAGAGAGAGAGAGAGAGAGAGAGAGAGAGAGAGAGAGAGAGAGAGAGAGAGAGAGAGAGAGAGAGAGAGAGAGACCAGGGGAGCTTCTGAGAGTTTCCTTAACCGCCACACACTCCTTTATTTGAACGAGAAGTGTCGGCTTAATCTTTAAACATGTCCGAGACAGCTTCTGCTGGCTGCTTGTGTACATTTCCTGCCCGTTTTTCTTTTTCTTTTTTTTACATAAAGTTGTTAAATGCTCTTCTTTATTGAAGCCCATGGGTGTGTTTTTGTTCGCATCTGGTTTCCAGTCGAGCGCTACCTGGCCATGATGAATGCGGCCCATTAAAACAGGAGAGGAGTTGCCCGCTGGTGGTTTTATGGCTGTGGCAATGGGCACAAGAGTGTGTATATTCAAACACGCTGCCACGGACACATTAACAGATGGGCACTATGTGGCCGTATAACACCATGGCCGCCCTAGACATTCCTCACGCTGGCTACATGGAGTTGTCAAATATTCCTTGTGGTTGGCCCTGCCGTGGCTCGGGCGGTGGGGTACAGCACTGCTATGCCGGCGGCGACCCGGGTTCGATTCCGGCCTGGGTCTTTTGCCGACCCTTCCCCGTCTCTCTCTCCCCATTCGCTTCCTGTCTATCACTTCACTGTCCTTTCACAAATAAAGGCAAAGATTGGGAAACATTCCATGTGGTCGTCTTAAATGTATTTAAACCAGCAACAAAAGCAAGATAGTCATCTACATAAACACAATTTACATGGGTCATTTCACTGGCCCAAAATTCAATTTAGGAGAACATCAAAACTTATTTAATGGGTGTATTTGAATGCATTCGTCGTCATAGTTATTTAAAGAATTGCACCAATGGCACTAGCTAGGTGAAGAACACTAAGTTAAATGCACAAACAGGTTCTGTAGGTAAGTAGGGGAAAGGGGAAAGGGGAGGAATTTCAAAGTCTCTGCTGTCAATGCTTTCTCAGTTTCTGTGTACCAGGACTTATGGTAGAACAATATCTAGATCTAGATCAAGGTCAAGGTCACTTCCTCAAGAACACATCATCCTCACTTTGGGCTCTGGCTATCTTGTTTTTTATTTGTCTTTGTTTTGTTTTTTTGTTTCATCATTGTGTATAGTCATTGTATAGTATTATTGTCATTGTCATTAGCCTTATTGACATGAGACATTTAATTCTGAATTATCTCAATTTAGTTCCAAATAAAACTCAATTCCACTTTGAAAACATTATGTAAACACTTCACGATTCAGAATTAAATGAAAGTGCGCTGTGAACTCCACAGAACTTTATTTTGCAATTAAAAACACAATGAAAACGTGGCCACAATAATTCATTATCTTGTTTTGTCCCGGCAGAGATGCTCCAGTTTGTCAGCAACCAGGTGGGGGACTTCCCTGACCTCTTTGAGGACCAGATGGGCACCGCCACCCCTCGCCCAGCCCCAGCTACTGCCACCGTTCCCACCGCCGCCGTGGCCCCCCAGACCCCCCAGACGGCCGCCTTCCAGGCCAGTCCAGCAGTCGTCGGCCCCACCACCACCACCACCACCACCACCACACTGGCAGCCGCCCCAGCCCCCGTGGCCCACGTTCTCCCCCTCACGCCTCCCCAAACACCAGTCCAGACGGTGACCGCCGTGCAGACGCAGATGCGCACGCCGCCCTTGCTGCAGCCGCGGCCCACACACCAGCAGCAGCACGTGCAGTCCATTCAAGCGCAACAGGCCACCATGCAGCAGGCCATGCAGGTGCAGACGCAGGCACTCACCATGCACACGCAGAGCTTCCCCGTGCAGACTCAGAGCTTCCCCATGCAGACGCAGCCGCTGGCCGTGCACAGCCAGGCGCTGCCCGTCAACACGCACACGCAGACGGTCATGATCACCTCGGCCCCCAACCAGTCGCGCTTCATCCAGAACCACCCCGTGATCTGCCACCAGAGCCCTACGCAGGGATTTCAGGGTGAGAATTGTGTTCATGTTAGAGTCAATGACGTTTTTTTTTCAGGTGGTACAATCACAGCTAATGCCCATTAATTCATTGGTGATTGGTAATTATGATACGATGATCAAAATGAATCCTAGGTAATCCACTAAAAACAAACAAAAACATTTTATAATCCATACAATAGTGGCATTAGCTGTTGTTGCACCACCCTGACGTGCGCCATTACTAAAACCTCATTGACCCATTTGTCATGCTGCTGACTTTGAGTTTGTGTCCAAAAGGATATATATCTATTTTCAAAAATATTGAAAACATTTGTTGTTATTGTGTTTTTCAGTCAAGACTGGTAAAACTTCTTTTTTGTTGTAGCACTTCGGGAAAAGAAGTATCCAAACATTAACCAAATTCTAACTGCCACAGTGATGCCTTAAAAAGATTTTTTTTAAAATTGTTCTTTATTGCATTTTGGAAACAAACTTTTCACATTTCTTACAGTATTTCCCCCTGTATGCATTCAATCAAGTAATTCTTACTACTAGAACACAGTGCTCTCTCCCATGGTGCATGTCCAGTGGATTTGAAAGGAAAGATGGATCACAACTTCTTTCTCTCTTCAACTTATTCATTTTACATTTATTTTCTGTTCTTAGCAGCTGAATAACTGAAACAGAAAGGCCGCTAGCAACTTTAAAATAAATACAAAAAGAAGATCTTAGTCAAAGACTGCGATGCATCTTTCCTGTGCAATTATTGAGACACACAACCTACCTCGTAAAATCTTCACGTTATTACCCGTAGCAGAATCACAACCAAAGTATTCATCTGAATTTATACACCCGGCCCATACCCAGTTAATGCTGCTGACCTTGGTCAAAAAAAATCAGACACAAAATCTGCCACATACAGTCTTCATGTGATTAGTAGAATCAAGACCGGTTTTAATTCCATGCTTAATTTAGTTGGTGTGTGAGCCCATGCCATGCTTCTGGGGCAGAGCTGGGCAAACTGAGGGTGTAAATAATAATCCATATGTATTGATGCATCGCTCCTACGGCCAGTGGTGTAGTCTACTTTTTTATGGTGGGTATACTGTATATTTGAGCATTTTTTTGAAGTGGGTATACTGTATATATTTGTGCTATTCAAAATAATGGATCAATCAATTGTAAGTGGGTATACTGAAATGCCTGAAATTTAGAAGTGGGTATACTCCGTATACTCGCGTC